>NW_024582585.1:646294-667834 GCF_018398535.1 Haplochromis burtoni
ACACACACACACAGGATGTAAAACTACCCATACATGTATATGTGTGAGGCAGGTTTTGGAGAGAAAGGTGTTTGTTCCCTGAGTTTGTCCTGAAGGCAGCGCTGCAGTGTTTGCTCATCAATTGGAGAAGAATCTGTTTTTGTGGATGAAACAAGGACAAACCTGTTCAGTGATCATCAGCCCGACAGCCTGACCTGCAGATTGTGACAATGAGTGAATTAAAATAAAGACTAATATCTGGAGGGTTGATTTGAGATTCTCACGGTTCTGTGGTCGACAGCTTGGACAGACAAAGATTTAGTGTGTGCATCAAAGTCCAGTTGGTTACAGACAGGATGTGAGATTCTAAATAAAAGGAAGAAGCTGGTGGAGGTAAACACTGGAAGCCTAAGATACCTGGAGTACCTCAGGCCTGGGCCCTTTGTTTAGATATAAAAGATTTCCATGTGATGAACATAAAAGTTCAGTGAGGGTCACAAATGTTGTTTAAAAGAAGCAATGGCCAGTGTTTGGCGCCAATTTTCAAAGAATCCTGATACGTTTTATCTTGATTACAAAGAACGATTTAAAAGAAAGAGGGAGGATGACCAAAGTTCATTCACCTCAAAGATAAACACCTGGAAACGTCGAGAGGAGGAGTCTGAATGAACACGCTCGTTGGGTGTGACTGATTTTCAAATTTACAATACAAATGGCGCTCTGAAGGTCAGAACAGACTCAGTGAGAGATTATGAAATGATAAAGAGTTGATGAAGAGACAGATGTTTGTAAGGGAGAAGTCAAAAAGATCTGCAGAGAAGCAAATACATAGTGATCTCATTATGGCTGCATCCAATTACAAACAGGGTGATAAATGACCTCGCTCTGCCGCAGTGATAATTGATTAACATGAGGGCTGACTAATTATAACATGAAGTACACTGTATGTGTGTGTGAGGGGGAGGTCTGTGGCTTCCTGCTAAAAAGATGAGTTTTATTTTGAAAATCTGACAGAAGTTGAAGTTTGTGTGTTTTTTCAAAAGCTCCTAGGGATTGAGTTGGTTGCTAGCGGGTTGCCATTGTTACCTTTGTTGCAAGACAAACTTGATCCCCAAAGTCAAAGCTGCACCTTTTAACATTTGTTGGCTGCAGCTGCCATTTGCAGATGACTCGCTTTCATTCAGCAGCACACTAGCAACCAAAGCACAGGAGTTTTTTACTATGAGGTCAGGGAATACTCATTTTCCCCTCGGGACTGGTGGTTGCCACAAGGTTGCAGACCAGTCTGACTTTTCTTCATCTGACCCCGCTGTACATCATCACCCAGTCATGTCACATGGTTAGTATTCACATGTCTGCAAAAGCTCAGCTGTCTCTACCGCTTTTATCAAAAACATCGTTAAGTTTCCAGTAATGTAAAAGAATATTTCCCGGACTTTATCAGCTCCGTAGAGCGCCATTCATTCTGGATGATCTTGAGAGACTGCCTCCTATGGGACAGGATGTCAGCGAGCATGACCTGTGTTTCTTTGGTGACCTCCCAGGCTCATTACTCGGGCTTTGGGTGAGTTCTTTGTGCAGTTCTTCTTCTGTGGATGCATAAATGTGCTGAAACTAAAAATGTGCCTAAAACTTGTTTAGTCATGTTTGTGGAAACAGGGCATTTCCACAAAGTGATGTTACGTCCCACAGCTGATGCAGCATTCACTGTGACCTTTGCGGGGTGTGAACTAGTATGAACAGGATGCTGCTCAGATTGTTTGAAACCCAAACAGAAACAGTGAATAGTGACGGCGCACAATGCTCAGTCAACACGACACTGTCACCATGATGCTTTCTCTGCCCGCTGAGGAGTGCTAACATGTCACATTTACAAACATTGCTGCCTGATGCAGAGACACCTCATTATCGCACACACACACACACACACACACACACACACACACACACACACACACACACACACACACACACACACACACACACACACTGTTGACATTTGTTGAGAAGAGGCGTCTCCATCCTAATGATCATTTCACACGTTAGTTTCTCCTTCCTGTGGGCGTTGTGAGCTTCACACACCCAGGAGTATGTTAACAAGATGAATGGGTGGAGGAGAAGGTGGTGAGGAAAAAGGCTGAGCGCAGAGCTGGCTGCTACTGAGGCTGCAGTAAAGCATTGATTTAGGTGATGGATGGAGTGATAAAAATGAGGAGCATAAAAAGAGGAGAGTGAGCAGGGGAGCGGTGCTGAAGGACACGGGTTCAGGGTCTGAGATCAGCAGTTTAACAGGAACATTTTCAAGGCTGGAAACGTTCACTCAGGTCCTCTTTTCAGGAATTCACACAGCTGAGGCTGAGCCAGAAAAACCTGAATCTCAGATTTCAGCAGCACTCATACTTTCTCTCAACATTTACTCAGAAGAAGCCGTTAGATCCGTCTATCACGTCACACAGTCGCCTCCTATTACTGGAAGTATGTTTGTGTTGCTGTGTAAGAACATCAGCAGCACCCAATCAGAACTTCTTCCTGTGAATCCAAACAGGTGTAGAGTGGAACAGCTTCTGTCTCCGACTCTGATCTCAGCCGGTGAACCTGGAGGCTGCAGCTTCCTGCTGGGAGGATTGATGGGATGGCTGAATTTATTCACAGAAGCTGGTGCACTCTACATGATGATGATGATGATGATGATGATGATGAGGTAATGGCTGTCAACGCAAATGCATTCACTATGTGTGAGCAGCCTGAGAGGCAGAAAGCAGGGCAGAGCTTCCATGTGTACTTTTGAAACCTCAGTTGGATCCAAACTGGAAGTGTTTGCAGAGATCATCGTGGCAAGCGGTCATTTGGGCGTGAAGCGTGAGGCAGGAGGAGGCGGAGTAATTTAAAAGCCTGGAAGCACCCGTGTGTACACCTGTGAGCACTGGTGTACACACAGGTGCTCACACACACAAACTACACCCTTTTTGGCTCCTACCTCAAAGCACACTGTGCGCTGTCGATCTTACGTGATGCACAATAATATTCAATATTTAATATTTACTGTTATATTCACATAGATCATCGCAATGATGTAGTTTATTATATTGCCCTCTTTTTTTTTTGCTTGTTTTCTCTTTTTTCTTTCTCAACAGGTGATCCAGGTGATTGATATATGTATTTTTTGTCTGTTTGTTTTGTTGGTTTTTGTTTTTTGCCCTTTATCCCCGTTCCTCTTCCCCGCTGTTTTTCTTTCCCTCTTTCTTTCTCCCTTTTCTTTCCCCCAGTCATGTCTGTCCCGTGTGTAGCAAGTGAAAATAAAATAAAATAAACAATAAAAACAAAGGTGAATCAAATAGAACAATACGGCAAGGCCGGGATGGTCCATTTGGTAAATCCGTTGGGCATCTTTCTTTGCCTTTAGACAATAATTCTGATGGCAAAAGAACCAAACAAAAATAAAATAAAATAAAATAAAAGCCTGGAAGCTTAAAGGCGATCTCTGTCGACGAGCCCATCGAAGTCAGAAGCCGTTTTCCTGTTTTTCTTATCGTGTTCGCTCCTCTCACACAAACACTGATAAGAGTGATCGCAGGAGGTGAAGAAGTAAATCACAGCAGGGCGGAGGGAGCGGGGGGAATACAGAGGAAACAGTGAGGAGGGGGGCAGCGTTTTATCACTGTCAGCATGGTGAGTACCGCTCGGCATGCTGGGATGAAAGAGTCTGAAGGAGGAGGCGCAGGAGGGAGTTCCACCTCACTAAACTCAGCTCGTTTGTCCCTCCGTTTCTTGCTGCCATCAGGGGTCTGATATCAGCGTGTTTGTCGAGTGGAGGCGTCATCAGGAAGCGATTCCTCACTGCGAGGCCGTTTGCAGAGGAAGAGCCCAGACGACACGATGAGACAGGAAAGATGAGAACACGAGCTGTAACACACCAGCTCAGCTACAATTCAGTGTGGCGGGTCAGAGGTCACAGAGACGCTGCTGCTGCGACGACACTGAACACTGAAACTGTTGCAATGGAGACGTGTCAGTGTTAGAGTTCACCAACTGTAGACATGCAAGCATTACACATTAGAACAACGAACGCCTCTTGGTGTACGTACAGCGGCTGTCAGTCATGCACACACCTGAGTCTCAGCCAGCCTCTGTCAACAAATAGCTGACAGGAAGCACTCATGACCCTGACAGCCAACAACACAGGCTGAAGCAACAGAATGGGAACATGACAGGGAACTAACAAACCTACCAGGAATCACTGAGGACAAATTTCACAAGAATATAAGAAAACTACCCAGTAAATGAGCAGAGGTGTCTGCCTCAGCTATGAGAACTATGTTTGATAAATGGTCGACAGCTCGTTTACGTGTCTTCCTCCCCTCACCGCAACTGGTTTCTTCCTGTTAAAAGGGAGTTTTTCCTTCCCACTGTCACAAAGTGCTTGCTCACAGTGGCTGGTGTGATTGTTGAGGAGGTCTTTGATTTGGTGCTGTATAAATAAAACTGAATTGAATCTGTGATGTGCAGCACGTGGAGGACATGGAACCGAGCAGGATTGCTGTTTGGCGTGTTTGTGTTCTTCATACAGTGACCTTCACAGTTAGCGATCAGGTGTTTGAGTCTGTGAGAGCTGAACCTTACAGGTATCTGCTGTGAGGTTTCTCCTGCCTCCTCTCGAGCAGATATGGAGAAAAATGGCAGGGAGGTGGATTTCCTGTGTTTGTGGATGGTGAGGAAGCAAGATGTGAAGAGCACAAAGTGCGTCATTGTGCTAGAATGTGTCACTGCAGGAGGAGCCGAACCTGCTGGAGGTTCATCCACCATCACAGTCAGCTGATGATGACTCTGACACTGCGATGAAGATAACGATGCCTTCGTGTCCGGGTGCTTGGTCACTTCAGAGCCTCGTTAAGCCTCGTTAAGCCTCGCTGTAGTGCTGACACTGAGCTGATTAGAAATAACGAGTGTTTCTGTGTGAACTTCTCCCTCCATCACCGATAACGCAGCGCTCGCCTTTCTGCACTCGGCCTTCATCTCACACTTAGCTTCACATGAAAGTCCACGTCCAGAACGGCAGGGCTAACTTTGGTTCTGACCCCAGACCGCAGGAAGTGATGCCGCTCTGTAACTATCACTCTGTACTCACATTAGCCTCCTTAGAGCTTTTCTTAATGCTTCCTGTGTGTGAACACGGTTTTAATTAACTGTCACAAAAATTTATGTTGAACGTTTAGGTGGAGGCAAATGGAGCATCAACAGGACACGCAGAGCCTTCGGCGGAGCACACAAGCAATTATGAATGTAGAGAACGAGAGGGTCAAACGGGGCATCCTGATAGGCTCAGTCAGCTCTTTCAGCTTCAGAGGATCTCACCCACTGTGCTCCAGACCCCGCCTCTTCCAGCTGAAACCCAGACTGAAATCGGTTCATTTCACCTGTGAGGTAAAAACACCCTCTGACTCTGCCTGCTCACTGAGGCCTCATAGTTGATTTTAGGTGAGATAAGTAAACTACACACATACATGCTAATCAGTAACATCCAGATAAAATCCCAAAACTAGAGCTCAGACTTACAGTAACTTCACAGCAGCCAAATTATTGGTCAGATATTTGCATTAAAAAGCTCCAGCAGTCTCTTAGTTATTTAATATATTGTCTCTTCAGTCCTTAGCTTCACTTTCACCTTTGGTTCTAAGAGTTTATAATGTTCTCTTACGGTCTCGTGTCCAGTGTCATTTCCACATCTTACGTTAGAAAATGCAAACATATTCCTCCTTAACTTAGCTTCACTGGTGTCCCTTCAATTTTAGGATTAATACTAAGATTTAACTGATTGATTGGGCTGGCTCATGTTCACACTCTTGTCAGATCACATGATCACATGACCCCAATAACTGAGATGATCGAGCTTTGAGTTTCTGGGATGTATTACCATTTCATATTTGACATGTCCAAACTTTACATTCAAATCTTTGCTCAAGGCTCATTTTTCTTCTCTGGACTTTAATCCACACTAAACCTTGACCTCCTTTAATTGTTTTGTTTTCCGTTAGCTTTTAATTTTGGCTTCCTGTGAAGCACTTTGGTAAATTGCGGTTGTAAATTTTCTGTATAAATAAACGTGACCTTGACCTTTAACTGTTTTAGGTTATTCATGTGTGTGTGTTTCCTGTTGAGGTTAATAGTTTCTTGTTATTGCTGCTTCCTGCTCATTATTGTCATCTGTGTCTCTTTACCCTGCTGTGTTAGCTTCTCTTGCTTTCCCTTGTGTGTATAAATAGTCCAGTCTTCTTAGTCTTTGTCTCAGTGTCTGTTTACTTCCTTGCACGTCTCCAGCCAGATTGATTAGTTCATTGTATTTTGGGTTTTTCATCAGCTAAAAAGCTATTAACCTTCATGCTTCATGACACCAACAGCACCAACACAGGTCCATTTAGCTGAGGTGAAGCCTAGCAGACAGCTAGCAGCTGCAGCTGCTACATGTTTCAAATATCTTACCTTTTTTTCTCTTTGGCATGTATATTAATAAAAGTTTCCTGATTCCTGAGTTGACTGGCTTTTTCTTCGTAGATATCTTAAGGTGAAGGTCGCTGAGCTGTGTGACTGCAGTGTGAGCAGATTGTAAAGCGGTGATCAGAGACTGAGGCCTTTTTATTGTCGTCTTCCTGCTGACAGATGATGGCTGGGAATCGTCCCAGAGAAACAATCGCATGGCGTGTCTACGGTCAGTCCAGCTGCTCACTGAGTCACACCTGATTTACCTGAAGTGATTCTGCGAGCAGCGTCTGGTCCTGCAGCAGAGAAGGTAGAAAGGCTCGCCTCCTCCTCTGCAGTGGGAGGATTGTGCTGGAGGACAGGTGTCGGGGGATTTGTGGGAGCAGGCGTGCAGAAAGCCAATATGAGCTGGAAATGGGGAAGAATTCATGCGTGCTGTTTTGGAATGAATTGAAACCTGCAGCCGGCGTATTGATTCACGTCCCGGCCCCTCCGCCCACCCTCCCCTCCCGCTTTGTTTCTCGCTCGCTGACTGATGGCAATGGACGGCGATGATGGAGAGGAAGGCGGTGACCTCTGGCTCCTCTCAGCTGAAGTTTAACTGCAGACAGAATGAATTTGTGTCTGACGGCTGGAGGTCGCCGTCAGAGTGAACCTGCTGTCACTCGGCTTTCTCTGCAAACACTCAAAGTGAGATAAATATGAAAAATATATTTGCTCTCTCCTCCTGTAGAGCCTCTGACTGCGACAGCCTCCAATTCTGCAGCATGATTGAAAACGCTGTCAGTCTGTTTTTTCAGCCGCACGTGAGAAAGGAAAAGTCACAACTACAGATTTCAGGCTTTATTTCTGAGTCTGTTAAAAAATTGTCTTCAGATCAGATTTAAAAATGGTAGTTGATATTTTACAGCTATGTGTTCAGGCTGGCCTCACTTTCATTGGAGTTTCCCTGCAATGAAGGCATAAATGAAAAGTTTAACTCATTAAATTTTAAGTGAATTCACTTTAAAATAAAAGGAAAATAAAGGAAAATAAGATGTTTGATTACAGATGTGTCAGAGTCCTATTTCGCTGACGCAGTGTTTCAGGTTGGGGACTTTCTTGGTTTTCCGTGTGTTGTGCTTCATCTTCGTTTCCCAGTGATCATTTTGGTTTTTATTGTTCTGCCTGTATTTTGCTCCTTGGCTCTGTTCTTGGTAGTTTAGTTCCTCTTATGTCAGTTCCTGTTTTGATTGTGTTTTGGTTTTTGTGCCTCCTGTTCAGTTTTACTTTCCTTTGTCTCGTTTTCACTGATTTTTTTTGCTGCTGTGTCTCATTCCCAGTTTCCCTCGTGTATGTAGCCCAGTCAGGACTTTGCTCTGTGTCCCTGCATCATTATCCCTCCCATCATGCTTCTGGTTCATGATTCTCCTGAACGTCTTGGGTTTTTGTACCTCTTGGATTCAGTTTTCTTGTGCATTATTTTCACAGACTGTCATTAAAAGTACGCTTTGAGTTTTCATCCTTGTTGGGTCCACAACCACACGCTACCGAACCGGATGGAAAGAAAAACGGACCCCTCCAACTCCTTTAAAGAAAACATGATCACAGCTGGAAACTGACTCTGTTTTATGCTCTGTTACGTTCAGCCTCTGCGTTATTATGATGGAGCTGCTGCTGGGTGGAGGTAGGAGGTGTGTGCTGTTTAGAACAGTGTTAAGCTGCTTTGGTTTAGCTTGCTTAGCTGCTTGTTTTCAGTAGTTTTGTCTCCGTGACACATGAGGTCATCATGAGATTATAGTCATCGCTCCCTGCCTGAGAAACAGCTCTTTCATCTTTTCTAATAGTTTGTATCAGGCAGGAGGTGAGGTCCAAACAAGATGCGGTCCATGGTCCCCTGATGATCCTCAGACTTTGCACACTGGACATGTAAAAATTTGTGCAAATGTTTTGTCTTTTAAAAATATTTTTCGGACTCACTGTTCACACCGACCACATGATTTTGCTTGATGAATTTGCAGTATTCATTTCCCCCCTACAAATAAACAGATCTGACCAATTAGATCACTGAATTTGGCAACAAGTGTGCTCGTAGCTCGAAACATACACCGGTACACAACATAAACTGAATTATTTAATTTTCCCATTTAAACTGTAGTGCTGTGATTACAGGGAGACTCCTCTGCACTCTCATATTGGAAGGAAGCTGGAAAGCATTTCTGTGATGTAGAGTAGTGATATCCCCTCTTTAAAGACGTGGTGAAATTATTGCTACAAAGAGAAGCATGTTGGACTTCCTGATATTGTTTGACCGTTGGTGTGTTTGGTGCTTTGTGCTCGCTTTTCTTTGCTGATGTTTTAAAAGAGCGGTTGAAGAGCTTGGCACCATCAGCTCAACTACGACCGAGCTGTCTTCTAGTTTGGATACTTCTGACTCTTCTACTGCAAACCACTGCAGAAGCAAAGCCTTCATCGTGATGCTCGGCAGCGTGAAAACGGACTGACGTGGTGACACCACAGCAGCTTTTTCAGAGACAGTCCAGTCTGATCAAAGTGAAAGCAAACTTTCTGCATGTGACGTTTCCATTAACAGTTCTCTGAGCCGGACCAGGCGGGGTGAATGTGGTGTTTGTGTGGATGATGAATGGTGGTTCTGTATTCTGTCCCCTCAGCTGAGTAAAGAGCTGCGTGGTTGTCAGGTTATTTTCTGTGGATGACTTTTGTGTCTGTAGGAGGTCATATCTGCAAATGTGATCTCTGTGAAGTCACTGAAGCTGCGACGACTCTGTGAGGAAAACAACAGCACGTAAAGGAGCAGGAGGACATATTGGAAAAATGTCTCAGGACCAGCACGCCCTCTGCACGTCGTGCTTCGAGTAGAGGAACTGTGAAAACGTGACCTGCAGTGTTTTTGTCGTGAAGCATGCAGAGAAGGAAAAATGAAAGATGGCTTCAGGAGGAACAGCAAGCAGTTCCTCTCTTTAAATCCCTCGACAGGAGGAGCAGTCAGAGATCAAGTGACACCTCCTCCACCTGCTGGACCAGTTCGTTAAACTTAAAGTTCTATTTGCAGACAAATGTCACCTGTTAGTCAGTGAAGACCTGTCCTGATGACATGTCTAAGTTTTTTTTGACCTTCATTGACTTGGATGTTTAAAAGCACACCTGACAGGTGAGGGGTGGATCATTAAACCCTCCCCTACTTTCTGCTCCTCTCCGCTCCAAAATTTCCACAGTGAACTTCATGTTTGATTCAGTCTGACCTGAGACCAGGAACTCACCAGAAAAGAGTTCACCGAGGAGACACTCCCTGCTGAACAGAGAGATGGTCTGTGGAGGTCAGTGGTCCTCAGAGTTCTCACATTAAACCTCATTAGTCAGTGTGAATTAAATCTTTCTCTTTAAAGCTCGTTTTGGTGCTGGTGACTCTGAAGAGCTAATGTCCGGCCCATCTTGACCTCTGACCTTGAACCCTTTAAAGTGGCAGTAAAACCATAATGGAGCCATTAAAGACACTTGGATCCTCGCTGACCACAGAAAAAGCAGAAATGAGAGCTGCAGAGGGAGGGAGGGGAAGTTTAATTTGCTCTGCAGACTGAGAGGTAATTAAAAGAGACTGACCTAATTAAGTTAGAGAGCCGGGACTCTCCCTCTGAATTACACTGCGAGACTCCACTGTCACTGTTTAATCACTGCAGCCACTTCACTTTAAAAGCCACTTTCTAACCACCAGATTACAGTTCAGATAACAGCTGGTATTTATTAGGAAGACGTACAGAGATCAAAATAAACTGCAGCGTGTAATCCTGGAGCTTAAAGAGATTAAATCATGTACGATGGAGCATTATGGACTTAAACACCCATAAAGACAACAGCAGTAGCTCCTCAGAGGTCTCATCCTGTAAAGTCAGGCTTCACATCGACACCAATGTGTGCTTTATTCGATTTTTTCCTGCACACAAATGATCACAGGGTCATGGTGGAAAGGGTGGAAAAGAGTGGAGTTTCCGCTCCCGCAAATATCTTGGGGTCCTGTTCATAAATGAGGGGTGAATGAAGGGTCTGCAGTGATGTGGGTGATGTACTGGTGTGTTTTCTGAGTTTTCTTCCCTCATCTGTGACTGTGAGCTGTGGGCAGACACCAAAACAGGAGAGTGAGGATACAGGTGGACGGTGTGAGCTTCCTCCAGAGTCTCAGCCGTAGAGATCCTGAAGAACTGCTGCTCCTCCACATTAAAAAGGAGTCAGCATCTGAACAGGAGCCTCCTACACCATCCAACGGGAAGTGACTGCCAGGTGCTTGGACAGACAGACGGACGGATGGATGGACAGATGGATGGGTGGATGATGAACTGATATGAAACTTCATGGGAGTGGGGGATCATTGAAGAATTAGTAGGGCCATCAGATGGGAAGTTACAGAGATGAGGATAGAGTTCCTGTGGGTTCTTGTGATCTTGTGGGGTTTTTTGGTTCCGGATAATAAAAATGAAGCTGTGTGAGAAACCGGGACTGGAACCAATTCATCTCAGGACTTAAGTCTGAGATGATTTCACTCTTGTGCTTTCAGTGCATGTCACACATTAACTGGCACATCTTCTGAAGGTTTATGTGATGTTCATGAAGGAATAGAGAAGTACCAAGTCACCTCTCACACTGGCAGTGACACAAATGCACACTAAATAACCACAAAGGAAGAAGAAACCAAGAAAAAGCACTCAAGAAACACAAACACAAGCTGTTCTCATTCCTCTGGGTTCAATTAGACAGACTTGTCAAAGCTAGTGGCATGGCTCATTTACACACAAGATGTCCTTCATTAGGAAAATTATGCTAATCAGCAGTGGGACAAAACACAACAACAGAATAGGCCAAACTAGATGTGCACAAAGCTCTCCTGACTGACTAACCTGTGACTTACGCCAACACTATCCCTGCAAACTCAAGCTGAAACTGCTGCGTGCAGTGCACAGCAACAGCATAAAGATTTAAACAAAGCCAAGCAAAGAGACTGCACTGCTCTACCTGATGAGCAAAGCGGCTTTCAGCTTTTTTAATTGAACACTCGTAGAAACAAATCTGCTGCTGGGTCTGAAATATGCAAACTGCGGCTTGAAACATAAGTTTGAGCCCAGAGCGAAAATCTTCAAGCAGCAATTAGCAGAGAAGGATTTTTGTTTGAAACAGGCAGAGCACAAGTCAGCTGCAATTGATGGAAACTCAGCTCAGACTTCAGACTCCTTTTGAGCTGTTTAAACTCCAAACTGCAGCTCGGTCACATGGCCAGACACACATATCTTTATGCTGATGTCAGCTCCTCTGCAGCTCCCACTGACACTGACAATGATTTTATTTTAATGGTGTACAAAGCACTAAATTAGATCCAGGATATATTATAGAGCCACTAAAACCACATTCACACTCTGCACTCTTGGCTGTACCACATCATTGCACACACACGAACTCTGGAGACCCATGCTGCTCTGGGAAATCAAATTAAACCTGCATCTACACCCCATTATCAGCATGAGCAGCAAATGCCAGCAGAGCAATGTCCAGCTACCGCAGGAAAAATTGCTTTTAAGGAGAAAAAACAGTTTTAAACACACTGGTCTGGATTGGCACACAAATGTAATGGGCTCTTCCTTTGGCTCGCTCAGCCCGTGACCATGAAGAAGAAACCAAAACAAAGAGCAGAAACAGCAAAACGTTTGAGAAGCTTCTCGTGGTTCTGTCAAGTCACAAAGTCCGAACAAAGATTCAGATTTTCATCCAATATCTAAGTGAGTGGAAAAAAGCAGAAAACAAACAGACAAAATAAACAAAAAGTGATGTGAAAGACAAAAAAGATACAAAATGAGACAAAGTGATCAAGATTCACAGATTCATGAAGTTCAGCTCAGAGCTGCTACTGACAGACACTTTAACAAACCATCAATCAATTAATCGCCAATCAGTCGTGCAGGCAGCAGATACCTTTGTGCTTGCAAAAGTCCAACATGGAGACTTTCTGTGTGTCCTGGAAGACATCATTAAGAGAACCGTGAACTTTCAAAGCCTCTGCTGATGTCACAGAGGTGATCGGAGAGCTTTGATTGGGCTCTGATGTGTTTCAGGTAAAGTCTTTGATGGTGTTCCAGAGGACCTTCAGGACTTCGCAAGGGAGGGTGAGGAGGTTTTAGAGCCTATAGTGAAGGTTGTAGAGGATTTAACGACCTTCTGGGGATCCATACATCATTGTTACAGTGTTTACCTGCAGTTTATTTAGACCAGAACTCAGCCAATCAGAATCCAGGGCCAGCTCCCTGCAGAAGCATTCGTAGTGAGGCTGGATGGAAACAGCATGTGTCCTTCTCATATTTCGTGTGGTCTCTCGTGGAAACACGGCTGCAGGAGATGGGAGGTAATGATCATAAATACGGTGGAAAGGTCAGAGCATGAATCTCTGACAGCGGCTGCAGCGTCAGTCCTCACCTGTCCTCTGCATCTCTGTCCTCAGGTGGTGCCAGGGTGGGTAGGAGTGTGTCGTTTCTGCTGCTTTGCTGTTCAGCAGTACTGCAGCACTGCGACAGCCGCTCTCCCTAGGCCTCATAATGGCAATATCAGTCAGAGCTGATTCATTACAGGCAGACACCAGAGAGTAGCCCGAGTCCCACGTCTAAAGACGTCTCACACTGGCTCTAAAGTCAAGACAGCACATCATTCATTCATGACTTTTCTTTATCCTTTCAAACCCGCACAATCCTTTATTTTTCATTATTGAAGAGATGCAGGAGCAGACACCCTCAGGATTTCTGGGTTTTTTTTCTTTCTTTGTTAGCAATTTCATCCAACTAGGACTCATTAAACACCTCAGACAGAGAGGAACAAGACTACAAGTCTGCAATGGCAGGAGTTTAAGTTTAATGTGAGATTTGTATTTCATAAAATTGTGTAAGGCGTGTAGTCCTGGAGGCTCAGACAGACTGATATTTAAATGGACAGATTTGTTTCAAATCACCTTAGTGAAGCTGTGGACAGATTACTGAATCAACCTTAGCACAAAGCCCTGATGCAAGCTTTACTGGGAAATGCATGAGACGACACACACACACGCACACATGCAGCAGTGATAAAAGTATACAAAGTGACCACAAATACACAAAATGACCATATGCACAGATTTCCTGAGCTGATGAGCACAAAAATAAAGTTTAAACCATGCTGCAGAGAAACTTTCCTCGCCGTCTTTCTTCTCTCAGCATTTTATTGACGTGTTTTCAGTGGAACCAAAGGTTCAGCTTTCATTTTTTATTCCAGGAGCATTTTTTATTCATTTTTTTATTCTTTCTTCTTCTTCTTCTTCATCTCTTCCTGTGGTTCTTCCCTCCAGCTGCTTCATCAAATGACCTGAAATCAGTAAGACCTCCCTGACCATCAGAGAGAGCAGAGCATTGTGGGATACCAGCTGACTCAATGAATCTCTCATCAGACAGAAAGTATCAGGTAGGTCCAGGAGCTCATTCACTTTTCAGGATGGCTCACACTAGTCCACACTACAAAACTAGCTGAGACAAGACCAACGTGGACTCCACTCATTCATTCACTCATTCATTCAGTCTCAGCTCAGAGAAACAAAAAAGGACTGCTATTAGGTTTATATTGTGGATTGTCATTTATGCTTAGAAATATGTACCCATATATGCTTAGAGTTTTATAATCGATTGCATATTGATAGGATGTCTGATCCTTAGCAGTCTGCAAAGACTCTGTGTGCTTCCCAGAGCACCCTGGCATACACACACACATCTTAAGGTCATGAGAGAGGTCGTGCCTTCTCTTACTGATTCATGGTATAGGAGGACACCTACTCTGTATCTGTTTAAGTATAAGAGCCGTTTGTTTAGGTGGACCGCTGGACTCCTGGCACCAGCTTTGGGGAGTCGTTCACAGGGTCACATCTTGACCCCCCCCCACACACACACACACACACACACACACGACACACAGACATGGAACTCTTTGTTTACATGTATGCCTATGTAAGACGTCATATGTTAATGAACGTATGCCTTAGTCATGTAACCGCAATAAAGAGCAGTGTTACGAGGGAGCAGACAAGAGCGACTGGAGTTCGAGCGTCAAGAACAGCGCTCGTCACAGTTCTCTCCCTTGTGCACGAGATCACACAAAGAGCTCTGCTTGGTGTCCAATGCTTTTTGCTGTTGTAGTAGAATTGTCTCGTTCCAGCGGTGGGTCTGTGCTAGACAGACCCAACAACTGCTTTATATATGGGCAGGGCTTATTGTAAGCAAAGTAGCTGCTGTGATGAACAGCTAACATTAGCTAACATCAGTTGGTTCAGAGCCGACCCTGAGCTGTCTTTCTTCAGGCTAAAGACAGACTCATTAGATGCTCTCAAATGGGGGTTCCTGCTAACAGCAGAGGTGCTCTGACTCCAGCTCCAACCGCTCTGAACTCTCAGAACTTTCCTTTGTTTCCTGAAACCAAGTGCTCTGCGTCTTCGTTTATTCACCCAGTCCAGAGTTTACAATGTGAGAATGAACACATTCAGTTTCTGCCACTTTGATAGCAGGTAAAACACAGTCATCAGTCTCAGTCACACAGGTCAAAGGTCAGAGTCCCTCAGTCCTTACCCCACCAGTGTAAATGTGCTCCTGTGTTTAGTTTTTTGGCAAATCTGCTTCACTGCCTCCACAGTCTTAAACCTAACAGCCCGTTCTGCTGCGTTCCACTGTCAGTCTTCAAGATCATATGATCAGTGTATTAGCAGTCAGGTGTGCAGCTCTGAGAGACTTGAGTGGAACCCTGGGCTGAATGTCATTTAGAAAGAGAAAAAAGACACTCATCAGCTGGAAAAGGAGGAGGGGAACCTCTCTTTAACAAAGAGCTCACACTGAGTCTGAAGAAACTCAACAACCTGCAGAGTCTTTTTTCTGATTCAGGCCTTTTGATCTCCCTCTCTGTCTGCTCCGGTTCTGATGTTTTCCATCACATCTCTCGGTCTACTTCCTGCCATCGAGCCAACACTTTGTCTTTTTTCTGCTTTCAGTAAATGAATGCAATGTTTTTTGCCCCAGAGGCAATTTATCAGGAACAGTGGGGCCTTCAGAATTCATGTATCTGAAGGTAGAAGTAGTCAGGGTGAAGTAAGACTCTGGGGTACCGAGTGTACTGTACTCAGTCTGTGTTTGAAAATGCAAAGGGTATGCGTGAAGTTTGAGAGCGAATAATGACTTTTATGACCTGAAACATAAAGATTTGTACAAAGATTTGATGTGGATTTATTGCTGTGGAACTGAAGACTTTTTGTCACGATCCTGGGTCTTATGACCCAGTGTTTTGAGTTTTAGTTCATTTTGATGTTCATAGTGTAAGCTTATTAGGTTTCCTATGTTCGTTTGCTTATTAGCTCCCACTTGTGTTTTCAACCCCTGTAAAGTCTCCCTTGCCCTTCATGTGTTTCATGTCTGTTGTATTATGTTGTCATGTCTGCCTCTCATGTTTCCTGTTTTATTTTGAAGAAATCTCGTGTTTTTTATATTATGGAGTATGTTTTGAGTCCTTTGTTGTACTGTTTCTTGTTTCCCTAGATTTCAGTTATGGTTATCATAGGTTTAGTTCTTTGGCTTTGTAATATGGCTTCCCTGTGTTCAATGTTGTGTCTACTGTGACCTCTTTGTACCATGTTTCTGGTCCCTATAGTCTGTCTTCTCAGTTGCTGTTAAGTTTGCATGTTTAGAGTTCAGTCAGTGTGTTTCCTGTTTTACTTTGAAGGTCCATGTCTCATGTGAGTGTTTCTAGTTTTGCTTCCCTTGTCTCGTCCAGCCTGATTACTCCCAGCTGTGCTCTCCTTCTGTGTCTCATTCCCTCGTTATCCCTCTGTGTATTTAAGCCCTGTGTTTCTCTTTGTCAGTGTTCGTAGTCTCCCTCATGCTGTGTGTGAGTCTCCTGGTATACTTTATGATTAGCTTTCCCAGTTTAGTTTTGTATTGCCTGTGTTCTATTTTTCCAGCAATTAAAGCTGTGCTTTTGAGTTCAAGTTCTGTCCCCGTGAGTTTGCGTTTGGGTCCTCTCCTGCCTGCCACACAGCCGAAACATGACACTTTGGTTGGGACCTGGAATTAATTCCGAGATTTGTTCAGGTCTTAGAGCTGAGCTTGTCTTTACTTTGGATGCAGTTGAACTTCATAACAGCCTTTACTGACGGATGACGTCAGTGCGCACACTGTGTCTGAGGAGGATGTGCGGAAGTGCTTCAGGAAGGTGAACGCACGCAAAGCTACTGGTCCGGACGGGATTCCCGGCCGCGTCCTCAAGTCATGCGCGGCTCAGCTGGCTGGAGTGTTCACGCACATCTTCAACTTTCCCTCTCTCTGTCTGTAGTCCCAGCCTGCTTCAAAATGGCCACCATCGTCCCTGTACCCAAATCCTCCACCATCTCCTCATTGAACGACTGGCGACCTGTAGCCCTGACCCCCATCGTAAGCAAATGCTTCGAGAAGCTGGTCAGGGACTTCATCTGCTCTGCACTACCCGACTCACTGGACCCTCTACAGTTTGCATACCGCCACAACAGGTCCACTGATGATGCCATAGCCCTGACACTACACACTGCCCTGTCACACCTGGAGAAGAGAGACACGTATGTGAGAATGCTGTTTGTAGATTACAGCTCAGCATTCAATACCATCGTTCCCTCGAAGCTGGACAGGAAACTGCAGGATCTAGGACTGAGCAGCTCCCTCTGCAGCTGGATCCTTAGCTTCCTGTCTGACAGACGCCAAGTGGTCAGACTGGGCAGCATCACCTCATCCCCCATCACACTGAACACTGGTGCTCCACAGGGGTGTGTACTGAGCCCTCTCCTGTACTCACTCTACACCTACGACTGCACGGCCACTAACAACTCCAACATCATTGTGAAGTTTGCGGACGACACTACAGTGGTGGGTCTTATCACCAACGGTGATGAGACGGCTTACAGGGAGGAGGTCAGCGCCCTGACCCACTGGTGTCAAGACAACCATCTCACCCTCAACGTCGCAAAGACAAAGGAGTTGATAGTGGACTTCCGGAGGTGCAGAGAAGTACACACCCCCATCACCATCAACGGCGCTGCTGTGGAGAGAGTGAGCAGCTTCCGGTTCCTTGGTGTACATCTGGCTGAGGATCTTACGTGGTCAGTACACACAAACAAAACAGTGAAGAAGGCGCAGCAGCGCCTCTTCTTTCTCAGGAGACTGAAAAGATTTGGCATGAGCCCCCGCATCCTCAGGACCTTCTATCACTGTGCCATTGAGAGCATCCTCACTGGATGCATCACCACCTGGTATGGCAACAGCACCGCCTACAACCGCAAAGCTCTCCAGGAGTAGTGCGGTGCTCTGAACGGATAATTGGAGGTGAGCTTCCCTCCCTCCAAGACATCTACAGGAAGCGCTGCCTGAGGAAAGCGGGGAGGATCATCAAGGACTCCAGTCACCCCAGCCATAAACTGTTCAGACTAGCTTCCATCAGGAAGGAGGTTCTGCAGCATCCGGTCCCGTACCAGCAGACTGAGAGACAGCTTCTTCCACCAGGCCATCAGACTGCTGAACACGTCATAGACACCTCAGCTTCACTACTGGAACTTTAACATTATGCACTCCATACTGTACAGTAATGCCACTGTTTTGCACATGTCTCAACTCTGTATATTTTTATATATTTTATTTATTGTTTACTCTATTTAATTTGTAAAATATGTGTACACACACACACACACACACACACACACACGTAGAAAAATATTTAGTATACACATCCAGAAATGCATATACTATTATATATTGTACATATATTTATTAGTTTCAGATGTAGCCATTCTTGTATTTTGCTTGTTTACATTATTGTATTTTGCACAACTCTGTTGCTTGTGAAGCTCGCACACAAGAATTTCACTCACATGTGCTGTACCAATGTACCTGCACATGTGATGTGACAATAAAAGTGATTTGATTTGATTTGATTTGATGTGGAACACAATTTGTGAATTGTTTAGTTAGTTAAAACTTGTTGGATTCAGTTTACAGCTTGTATTACTTTAATAGGGCCTGGGTGGTTTGGCTCTGGAACTTGGAGCTAATATATCTAACATGTAATATAGGATAATCAAACTTTATCTTGTTGGATACACTGGGACTTGATTTTGGACTTCATTTAGGAGTTGTTAGATTTGACATGTGGATTTGTGGGTTTTAATTTCAGTCTTGAGTTGGAGCTGATGTTGGATTTGATGGACTTGATTTGGGATTTAGCAAACTAGATCATGGTCGTCATTTTGTGATTTAGTGGCCTTCGTGCGGGACATGGATTTATTTCAGGGCCTATTTTCCGCTGATTTGGGTTTTGTTGGATTATGTTAGGGACATGGAACTTGATTATGGGCCTCGATAAAATGATTTGGGATATCTTAGCCTTGATTTGGGACTTGTTTTTCCTGTTCTCAGACTTGATTTAGAGCTACTTACTTTGGGCCTTGTCTGGATGTGACTCTTGTTAGATTTGATTTGGGATGTTCATGTGTTGCTCTGGAACTCCTTGGTGTAAATTTTGAACTTGCTGGATTTGATTTATAACCTGATGGGACTTGTTGCTCTTGGTCTGTAACAAAACTTGGCACTGGCATGCTAACCCACTGAGATTAAAGGTACTTGGATGAAAATAGCGTTTATACTTTTCGGCTGAAGCTGGCCTGCATGGCGCTGTTTGTTGACTCACCAAAGTTTTCTTTGCTTTATCTTCAGCTCTTTATTAATAACAGGAGCTTCATATGATGTATTTGTGCAGAGCGAGTCTTCATCTCCTTTGTTCTTGGCGGTTTCTTTCCTCCCACGTGGCTCCAAACATTCTTCTGATAAACACAAAGCCATAGTCTTGAACCTGCTGAGGGCCTTGAACTCACCTTTTGTCTGTAAAAAGAGAAAATTAATGTGGGCCAGATGAGACTCAAACAACAGCAGCGACTCGTCTCTGTTGGGTTATTTATCATTCGGCAGCGTGCTCGGCTCCCTGCCCTCGCTGCTGCCGACACAAATTGGATTTTCTCCGTCACAAAAACTATCAGAAGAAGCAAAAACAATCTTTAAACAGATCCGAAGGAGAGGTTTCCTCTGTACACAAAGGCTGTCCTTCATGTGCCATCCTGCAGTAAATTCTCTCTGACACAAAACATCCCTGAGCTCATTCACTCCCAGTTTCATCTCTCAGCAGCCTCTATTGCCTCCCACACTGACAACATAAAATCCTCTCAGCTTATTCTTCTTCTTCCTCTGTGGCCTCCATGTCCGCTCACAAACAGAGGCTTTCTGCAATTGATTGTCACATGGATGGTCAGCACAGCGCATATAAACACCTAAAATATTTTCTTTACTGAGCAATCATCTTTCAAGGAAAATCACATAAATTTTTGTTTGTAATTATAACGAACAATCAAATATCTCACATTCACACAAAATAGTATTTTTATCATTTAGAAAGAAAATCAATGCATTCATTTTAAATTTATCCCCCATTAACTTTAACACGCCAGCCTGTACTAATGAAGGTTAAAATATTTTTGATTGGTTCAATGATCCTTAAAATTCACCAATTGTGGGACTTAGCTCTGAAAATAATCAGAACTGCTGCGTTCAAATAGAACAAATCATCTTGAGTTAGATTAAGATTGAAAAAGTTTGAAAAATATTTCTTTATAAATCTGACCAGACACAGAAAAAGAAATGTATTTGTATGAATAAATGTAATACTTTTCTGGAGAAAAGTTAGCTTTTATTGTTATTTGAGACATGCAAACTTGTTTATCTTTATTCTTCAGATTTTACAGCTTTTATTGTGACTTTTCTCCTGAACCGATTCTCATATCATTTTATACTTGTTTATACAGTTATACTTATATTCTGGCTTTCTCATGAATTTCACTCTCAAATGTCCACTCACTATTCTGACTTCTCCTGAAAATGGTCTGTTATTTAAAGAGTTGAAGCGTTACCGACTTTCACTTGTATGTGCTGATCTTCATCTTCCTCTTGATCTTCATCAGCTTTGTGATGGAGGGTAAGAGAGCTGTACACAGACTGAGAGAGTAGATACCTCTGGGCTTTATTGAAAGCAAAATATGCTCGCTGTGTTTCAGGACAACAATGCATGAGCCGCTCTGCTGCCAAGTAAAGCGCCTCAGGCTCTTATTCACGTATATATAGAAACGTCTTCTGTTCTTCAGGCTGCGAGGAAACAAACGCTGCATCTTAACACTCGGATGTAAGTAATGAAGTTCTCTGAAGCGTTAATACGCTCATTCATCTGAGCAGCACATCTCCTCATTATTTATTCTTTATTCTATTTGCTGCCTCAGCACTGAGGGACGTTAAAGTGTCTGCATGTGATTCATCGTAAATCCTCTTATGTAAATGTCTCTGCTCCAATATGAAGAACAGAGAGAAGACGAAAACTTATTAGGAGAAATCAGCTGAAAACTGAAGGATCTGCAACAGCTGACAGATAATTACATATGAAGAGTGAGAGGGATCAATAATGCTCAGAGGAAATCCAATCAATCAGAACGCCAATACACTGAATAGAACTGCAGTCGCATTACTTTGAATTTATTCTTTGAAGTGTCAGAAATGTACGGTGGCCCTGAGAGGCCAAACGGACTGCAACTTCAGAAAACACCTGCAAAAAGAAAAACGCTGCAAAAACAAAAACACCTGCAAAAAGCACACAAAACACAACGGAAATAGGAAAAAAACACAATGGAAATGTTTCTGGGGAGACAATAACCCGACGGACCAGTTGTACAAACCAAAACATGTATGTATGGCTGTATCCCAATTCAGGGGCTGTGTCCCAAATCAGGGTTCTGCACGCTTGAAGTACGCGCACTACGCGCACTACGCGTACTACGTATGGTGCGTACGGTCTAGCCTTCATTGCGCTGTTCAGGTCAACCATGATACTAACCGCGAGAAACATTCCATACAGCTTTGTGTGACAGAAATGAAGGAGAAAAAATGTTTTGTTGGTCATTAATTTTTGTCATGACATCACTTTGATTAGTTGAGTATC
>NW_024582585.1:668322-686830 GCF_018398535.1 Haplochromis burtoni
AGCTTGTTGTGTTTGTGGATATATGACTGACTTTAATTATCCACAAAATCATCACATTCTCTGTAAGATTAAGGTCACCTATCGAACGGCGTATAAAGTAAAGGTTTTAAAGCAAAGTAAACGCTGAAAGTACAAACATCGCTAATGACAGGTACTCCTCTAGAGGTGTGCAAAGGGAGTAACTGACATTGCCGGCTTGAGTGAACGCTGGCGCATCTGGCTGCCGCTACTCACCGGTTCATTTTTCGATTATTTGGATTTATTTGGATTAATTGGATTATTTGGATTCAGATTTGAATGAACAGGGACATTCACACTCAGGACCAGATCGATCTCTGCCTGGGATTGAATTGCAACGCTTGTCCTCAACTTCTGTTATTTCAGCTGAATGTGTTCTCACGTCTTCTTCTCAGTGAGCGGCACTAGCTTAACTGTCTGAGCTATTTTAGCCTACCTGTTCGTTGCTCCGGCCGGCTCGGCTCCTCTTCCTCCACACAATCGAAGATGCGGACCAAGATGTTCCTGAGCTGGTCGGCACTATTTTGGATTCTCCTGACGCTCGTCTACCATCCTATGGCTGGACTGCTCTGCTATACAGCCGCTGAGCTCCTGCGCCTTCACGGGCAGCTATCGCTCCCGTCGCCGGCGGAGCTTCACTACCACCCAGGCATCACTTTCTAGCCTCGCCAGAGATACATCCATCGCGGGTCCCGCAGGATTTTCCATAACTCCAATGGAACTAAATCGTTCTGGTCTGCTACTCGCCGCCCTCGCAGGAACCCTGATCGGGCTGTCAACCATTGATCTCTAGCCCACCTGCCCAGGGCGCCCACCGCGATTAGCAAAAAAGAAGATACTCCACTCAACTTCGGTCTTCTAAACATTCGTTCATTGACAAGTAAGGGACCTCTCATCCAAGACCTCCTATCTGACCGTAAGTTTGACTTTTTCTGCTTAACTGAAACCTGGCAAAAACCTGATGACTTTTCTCAGCTAAACGAATCTGCTCCTCTGGGGTTTGTTTACTTTTCTAAACCCCGCTGCTCAGGTCGTTGGGGGTGGTCTCGCGATCCTTTTTCGCCAGCACTTGAAAGTCCTGCCGGTTAATGTTGATACCTTTAGTTCTCTAGAGGTCCTTGCATGTGAGCTGACTGGACCCATTCCCACTATCATAGCTACTGTATACCGCCCCCCCCAAACCTAACCCTGTCTTTCTCAGTGACTTTGCTAATCTACTAACCCATCTTTCATCTCTCTCCCCAAATGTGATCTTGGTGGGAGATTTCAACATTCACATGGACAATAATGACCTTCTGCTCACCAGAGACTTTTCCTCCTGTCTCGAAGGCTCTGAATTTAAACAATTTATCGACTTCCCCACTCACTCTAAAGGACACACCCTGGACTTGGTCTGCTGTTCTGGTCTTACTCCCTCGAATCTTTCTGCTACTGAAATCCCCATAACTGACCACTTCCTCCTTTCATTTAACCTCACTCTCTGCTGCTCTTCTACCAAGCCAACCCGTCTCATCTCGTTCCGCAACATCAAGAACATTGATATGGACATTCTCACTACCAGTTTGGACAATGTTCAGATTCCGGACTTCTATTCTACTCCTGATGATTTGTTGTTATATTATAATAATTGTCTACGCACTGTCCTTGATTCTCTGGCTCCTGTAAAAACCCACTCTGTTTCCTTCACTCGCTCTGCTCCCTGGTTTACCTCTGACCTCCGAGCTCTGAAGGCCAAAGCTCGGCAGCTAGAGCGTAAATATAAGAAATCTGGTTTAACTGTTGATTCAGAAATCTATAAATACCATGTACTTCAGTATAAAGACTCCATTAACAAGGCCAAACAAAGCTTCTACTCTGGTATTATCAGTTCTTATGAGGGTAATGCTAGGACTCTGTTTTCAGTTTTCAACAAACTAATTCAACCCCCCAACGCTTTACCACCGCACTTCTATTCCTCTGAAACATGCAACTCCTTGATGCTGTTCTGGACTACGAAAATCGATAACATCCACCAGCAACTCAGATCAAATGTTGTGTCTACGCCCTCTCCAGAACCTTTTCTCCTTTTTGAGCCGTTTTCCACTTTTCATCTTCCTGATTTATCTGATATTTCCGAGTTAATATGTAAATCAAAACCTGCCACATGTCATCTTGACCCCATGCCCACGGGGCTTGTGAAATCCTGCCTCTCTTCTTTACTCCCACTCATCTGTGCTATCATGAAATGAAGGACGCATTTCGAGCAGCCTTTGAATTGGAACAGCCTTCGTCGCGTCGCTGTGACATAATCGCCCTTAAAAAGCGGCCTTTAAGGCTGCAGACCCTGAATTGGGACACAGCCTATATTCCAGATATCTGTAGTATTATTAGAATCATATGATTGCAACACATTAACTGTTAGAAAGCCCACTGTTTTCACGTTATTTGCTTGGTTGAAGTGTTGTGGTTTGTTTATAGATAGTGTTTGCGCTGTGGAAATTGATATGTCCTAGGAAATTGATATGTCCTACGTCATTGAACTCACCATATCACTGCTGACGCTCCTTGAATGCACCACTGTGCTGCTACTCTGCCTTTGTAGCTGCTGATAGCCAGCATTTGCTCCTTGTGTCCTCTCACCAGTATCTCGTGGGTTTTGGTTTATTGTTGTGTGTGAATGCCAGAAGGTGGGTTCTATTTACATGATGTTGTGTATGTCAGATGCTATTGTGTGTATTTGTTCCCTCGTGACTATCCTATGCTAAAACGCTATGTAAGCTACTAAGCTAGTTAATGCTAATTATAAATCTTGTGTAATTGTTGAAGTTGTTATAGATGTGAGTGTTGAATACAGTTCCTTGTGCTATCTCTGTGCTAGAATAATGTCTGGGCATGTTGAATGTTTTATGTGTGCTGTACTGATAGTTGCTTTATGTATCGTTACTACAAACCACAGCTGAATAAATCTCCTAAACTTGGAAGCTGCCTCCGTGTTCTTTAACCAGAACACACCCACCATACCTTGCCGCTCTAAATCAAATCAGCTAAACTCCCAGAGACAACATTCTCTCCATTTTATTTACCTCTCCTCCACTTCTTTGAAGTGTCTCCCAGTCCCAGTGCACTTGTTAGCATGTTTTGGTTCATGCAACTGGTCCGTCGGGTTATTGTCTCCCCAGAAACATTTCCATTGTGTTTTTTCCTATTTCCATTGTGTTTTGTGTGCTTTTGCAGCGTTTTTCTTTTTGCAGCGTTTTTCTTTTTGCAGCGTTTTTCTTTTTGCAGCGTTTTTCTTTTTGCAGGTGTTTTCTAAAGTTGCAGTGCAGCGTTTTTCTTGAAGTTGCAGTGCAGTGTTTTTCTTTTTGCAGCGTTTTTCTTTTTGCAAGTGTTTTCTGAAGTTGCAGTCCGTTTGGCCCCTCAGAGAAATGTCCCCATAGAAGAGAAATGTCCCCATAGAAGAGAAATGTCCCCACGAAGCAGAAACGTCCTCACAGAGGAGAAATGTCCCTAGAGTGCAGTAATATCCCCACAGAAGAGAAATGTCCCCACTCTGCGGAAATGTCCACAGGAAGCAGAAATGTCTCCACTGTGCAGAAATGTCCACAGGAAGCAGAAATGTCCCCACAGAGAAAAAATGTTCCCACAGTGCAGAAATGTCCCCACAGACTGAGGTTTTGAGCTCAAATTTGTCGAGTAAATGTGGAAATGCATTTATCCATTTACACACATACCTGCCCTTGTAAACCTGAACAACCCAACCTGTCTGACAGTCTGGACCATGCAAGAGTTTGTCCATGCTGAAGACTGTCCCACAGTGATGAGTGGAACAAATGTCCTCACAGTCTCTAAAATGCTCGCTGTTCCTCACAAATGCAGCCATGCAAGCACACAGTCTGGCATCAATCGTGCAGTGAACGAGGGCCGGTGTTTACGATCCCCTTCAGCCTTCGGCCATGATGGATTTAGTGCTGATGGGAGAGGAAGGGCTCCAAAATTCATCAGTGAGACACACACACACACACACACACACACTGACCCAGTTAAGTGGTCCAGGAGTGCTGCACTTTCTTCTTCTCTCCACAGCAGCCAGCAGAAACACTGAATGTGTGATTTATGTTCTTAATTACTCAAGGAAGCAACAAGCAGCTGGACAGGAAGTGGAAACAAATCAATGTCTTGGCAGGTCAGCATGCCGCCTCACCTGTACCTGCAGCCTGATACAAACACTGTTTTGGACTCTATAGTGACAACCTCCTCCTACATTATGGGAACGTGTTTATGACTCACCTGTCTTCATCATTAGGGCGTAGCCTCTTTGACTGGCAGGTGAGTGGCTGGACCTCTGGACCATGCCTGTGCTGTTGGATGTTTCCTGAATTGTTGTTAATAAAGTTACAGATTCAAGACGTCAGACTTGAGCTCGCAATAAGAAGCTCAGAGATTTCACAAGAACTCCTGATGCCTCTCTTCTCTCTGCTGCTGCTCCCTGTGTCATGAATCTTTATTGATGTTCACTCACACAACAATCCGACACAACACCAGGAGCATGTGATACAATCTGCAGAAATTATAATCTGTGGGATTGATGAAGCCGTGTTATTACTGAACTGATCAATCAGACTGAGCGATGAGGCCATCAATCAGATTTTATCGTGGATCGACAGATTTGTGTCCATCATTTATTCATTTATTTAAAGTCAGTGAATTTCCTGGATTTGGTCAAAGTTGCCAAAGTGTTTCTGTGCTGTGATTGGCTGTGACAGTCCCCTGAATGAATGCTGGAGTAGAGCCATGAGTCAGTGCAGGCCGTCAGAGGAAGTAAATAAATCCTGAGAGCTGAGCGTCCGGACGCAGCATTAAAATGCAGCTCTCAGTGGTTCATCACAGCATCCTGCACACTCCTCACAGCAAAGACTCAAACACACTTTGACACACTGAGGAAGAAACGTCTGCTCTCCTGCTGCACGCTGGCCTCGTCGCTCAGTCTGATCGATCAGTTCAGTAATAACACGGCTTCATCAATCCCACAGATTATAATTTCTGCAGATTCCATCATGTGCTGCTGGCTGTGTGTGGGATTGTTGTGTGAGGGAACAAAAAGATTAATGACACAGTGAGCAATTGAAGAGAAAAGAGAGGCCTCAGGATTTCTTGTGAAATCTCTGATGTGATCTTTGAGCTTCTGATATCTTAAATCTGTAACTTTATTAACAACAATCCAGGAAACATCCAACAGCACAAGCACAGTCCAGAGGTCCAGCCACTCACGTGGCAGTCAAAGAGGCTGTGCCCCTAATAATAAGGACAGGTGAGTCATAAACACATTCTCATTATGTAGGAGGAGGTCGTCTCTGTAGAAACCAAACAGTGTTTGTATCAGGCTGTAAACATGTTTATTTCTGTTGTAAAGTTTTAACATCGGAGTCTCCGGGACGGACATACTGCTGGAGCCCCTGCTGGTCGTCAGAGGAGCTACAGGCTGTGCTGGGCTTCTGATTGGCTGTTTTAGATGCCGTTATTTTTGTGCCTCTATTCTGAGCGCACATTAATAAAATGCAAGTGCAAATGTTGCATTTTGAGGAGAAATTTATTTTGATTGAAGAAAAGTTTAATTTGAGAGAACAAAATTCATTGCTGCGTGTAAGAAATGTATTTCTTTTGTTTGCTATTATTCATATACACCCACAATAACAGCCCCTCTTGCTCAGTTGTTGGCATTTGTTCTTGCTCAGACCTCTGCTTTTTGTGCTGACAGACATCCGCTGACCTGCTCTCAGTACGGAAGCGTAGAGCTGCCACCCAGGCAAAAGAAAAGTACAAGTGTATCACGTTATAACGTGAAAAGGTTTATTGTTCTAACAAGATACTTTTCCTGTTTGTACAATATACTATCATGTTTGTACAATATACTTTTCACGTTTGAACAACATAATATCACGTTATTACAATATACATAATTATCACGTTCGTACAATATAAATATTATATTGTACGAACGTGATCATATATTGTGCAAACGTAAAAAAAATACCATTACAATAAATTTTTTATTGTAAGAACGTAAAACGTGTTGCATTCGGAAACCCAAATCCATGGTAGTTGTGGAGAGCTCACACTCGTCAGAACTGGCACTTAACTTTGAATGCCCTGCTTTCAACATGGACACAAACACTGAAAGCCCACTTCTGAGATTTCTTCGGAATCGTGGTGTACCTGAGGACTGTCTCTTACGAATGCTACAAGAACACGTAAGTGCTCTCTTGAGGGGGAAATTTGTAGAGGTGGGAATCACCATACATCCCACGATACGATATTATCACAATATTTAACTCACGATACGATATTATTGCAATTTTTTAAAATATTTTGCGATATTCAGATTCTGTACATAAAGGTAAACGTTATCAATATTCATTTTATCTAATATCAAAGTCTCGCACTCAGTCTTTCTCTCATTTCAGTCAGTTTTATTGTTGACAAACTGAACGGTTTGTTTTACAGTCTAGTCCAACTTAACTGAATGCAAACATCTGGTACAATTATAGCTATTCTAAACTATGCAATATGAAAACTATGCAGCCCATTCAGCAACTGAAGAATTTGAAAGTAAATTAAAACAAAATATAATTTTACATTAAATAAAAAAGTTTTAAACTTAATTAAAATAAAACATGTCTTAAATTAAAATAAGTAAACTGTCATGTTTATTGCTGCCATAAAAAAAGTTAAACACATTTGGACAGTGTCAGGATTCTTGCACAGAAAAAGGATCAACATGCTCTGAAGTCAGAGCATGTTCCAGTCCACAAAAACTTTTTTTGTAACCAAATATCGATTTCTGCTGTCCCTGTATCGATACATTATTAGCAAACAAAATATCACGATACTACACAGTATCGATTTTTTCCCCCACCCCTAGAAATTTGTAAAACTCGCTTTTTACGAAGTTACAGCGTCTAAAAATGTGACATATTGCTAAGTTAGCAACCACAGCGGTTTTCGCTTCTCTCGCTTTGACTGCGTAAGGGCGTAACGGTAGGCTGCATTGGTGTGGATCTATATGGAAGGGAGAATGTAAAACAAATTAACCCGCTGTATAAAACTGGGTCATTGTATGACCACATGTTACTACTTAACCCGTATGCAGATTCCAGGTTTCGTAAATATATCGCTATATTATGTGATGCACAATGTTTCCTTGTTTATCTAAAAACAAATGAATTAAACTGTGTTTATATTGATATTTGGCTTCAATTTAAAAAAACAGTGAGTTCAACCCTTTGTTCTCTGTGCAACTGAAAGATACGTGAATACTAATTTACTTTTTCAAAAATGGGCGTTGTATATACTGTAATATTTCTATTAATAACATGTTAGAGAATCTCATTAATGTTGCTGGCATAGAGAGAGGGAAAAGAATAAATGCTAAATATTGATGGCTGCCACTAAAATAATAACAGACAATTATCAAAACACATGTGAAATGTACATACATTTTTTTAGTGAGGTACCTCATGTGGTGTGGCAGCAGGTATACCTTGTACTTCTGTATAGTAATAAATATCCCTGTTATTACAGATTGATGCCACAGTGATTGATTTCATGGATGACAAGACCCTGTCTGATTACATCCCAACATATGGTGACCGGATAGCTGCCAGACGGTTCTGCTTGGAAAACAGTGGTGCAAGTACTAAGGAATCAAGAAAAAACTCATTGCTCGAAAAATTGAAGGAAAAGATGGGAATCAATGAAAATGAGAAGAAACCTGATCATGAGGAGGCATTTGTTTCTAAGAGAAAAAGAACATATGCAAAAAACAACAAATGGGCTGAGAAAAAGACTCGAAAAATTGAGTTAGGGTGGATCCATGAAGGTAAGCAAGTGAGAAAGCGCAGAGGAGGAGGAACAAGGACCTTTGATGTGCCCAAAGACTCCAAAAAAGCTGACATATTACAGTATGCTAAAGATCTTTTCTTTCCAAGTGGAAAAAGCAAATTTGGAAGATGGGAGGTGTTCAGTCATGACATATTAGACTATCAGGAAGAGGCCGTATTTGATGAAGATGTCACAGTTGGAGAACTCTACTCAGCACTTAAAATGGGAATGTTGAGATTTTACTTGTGCACAAGAAGATTTTCCAATGATGAAGATGATGAAGATAAACAATGTTACACAACTGACTGACTCACATCAAGGAGATGAAGAAGCTTCTCACACTGTTGTGATCTCATCATCAGAATCTAGGAATGCTGATGAAGATGTATTATTAGACACATCTGAGGTAATGATTGGACCCTACCTTGGAGAGCCTCTGCCTTGTCAACTTGATGACACTGTAATAGATGAACCATTCCTGCAGTTTGAGGAAGATGATCTGGTCATCACATCCATTACACTTCCTCCAACAAACACAGCAGTCAGTAGTCCAGATACATCTATAAGCAATGAAGCAATAAGCTCTGCAGGATCATATGATGTTGTCTGTGTTACCATCAAACTTCACAGGGTTACTATTCTGGAGGAGATGATCAGCCAGTTCAAAGATCCAGCACTCCTCATACACCCTCTAAAATACACCTACATTGATGAAAAAGGAGCTGACGCAGATGGCGTATCAAGAGATGTGTATGCTGCATTTTGGTCAGAGTTTGTGGACAACACAGCTGAAGGAGAGGAGTTCAGAGTGCCATCACTGTCTCCTAAATGGCAGGAAGAAGAGTGGAAATCCATGGGTAGAATTTTACTGAAGGGATTTCAAGACCATGGATATTTCCCTTGTCGCCTTGCTCCTGTTTTCACAGTGGCACTCATCTTCGGTGAGAATCAAGTATCAGATGATCTGCTGTTTGAAAGTCTTCTCTTTTACCTAAGTCAATCAGATAGGGATCTGATAACAAGGGCACTAAAAGAAGATCTTTCAGATGAAGACAGGGATGAAGTGCTGGATCTCATGGATCGCCTGGATGTATCAGTGCTTCCAACCAAAGAGAACTTAAAAGGCCTTCTTCTGAAAGTCGCACACAAACAATTAATCCAAAAACCAGCATATGCCGCAGAGAAAATGTCCTTAGTTGCAAGCTACTTCCTAAAAGAAGCTTTTCAAAGCCCACAAGATGTCCTACAAATGTATGAGGATAAAAAGCCAACAACGAGAAAGCTTTTGAAGTTGCTTACTGCCTCTCCCACCACTCAAGCAGAGAAGCAGAGCTTCAGATTTCTGCACCAGTACATCAGAGGACTTGACGATACAGGGCTCAGAAGGATGTTCAGGTTTCTTACTGGGTCAGATGTCATCTGTGTTGACAAGGTTGAGGTACTGTTCACGCCTGTGGATGGACTGGCACGACGACCTGTGGCACACACATGCGGCCCTCTTCTGGAACTACCATGGACATACACGTCCTACCCAGAACTACGAAATGAACTGAACAATGTTTTGGCTGCTAAAAGCTCTTATGAGTTCAGCATAGCTTGATTAAAGTCCATCATGTTTAAACCAAAGAATGAAAGGTTTGCACTAACAATGACTGGCTATGAAGCTCTAAAGTTTGTTAAACCCACAAACAGGGAACACATCATTGTATAAAAAAAGAAAGAGCTTAAATTTCAGGGAAGTGTTTTATTTCATATTTGAATTTATTTTCAAAAATTGTGGATAACATCAATTTGTTTCCACCATGAAAAATGTAAGTTTCAGTTTAAATTTTCATACTTAAAAGTTTTAGTTTAAATGTTAACTAATTATGTTTAATAAGTTCATATGGTTAGCAGCAAGTGGTGAACTATGCTTATTATTAGTTCTTATCATGTGTCAAGGTCCTTTTCCACAGGTCTGTGGTGCAGTTTTGTAGGATACAAGATGTCTGCTAGAGGGGATGTTTTGTTTAGTAATAATTCAAAAGACTTAATATTAATTATTTCCAAGTATATTTGTTTTACCTTTCCACCAGTCATTTGTTTAGAACATATTTTAAGGGAATAACTTTGGAAGGCAATGTGTTTGATGCAATAGTTGACTGTAATAAAAGACAGAAAATTGGCACATAAGTTAAGTTTTGTAGTGTTTATCAAGAGTCCGTGTTTTCTTCTCCTTGAACACAAATAAAAGGGAGGTTAACATCTAACAGTGTTTGTTAATTATTAAATAATGCAGAATTTTTACATTTACCACTTTACAAGAAACTGTTCGTGGATGAATAGCAGTTGCACAATGTGTTCAGTAAAATTGAAAACAATATTTCATGAATGATAATGTATAGGATCAGCAGTTTAAAAAATGTTTTTTCGACAGTCTTAAAACAGAAATCAGATATAATAGAAATTCTGTTAAAAAATAATTGGACATGCCAAAAGGTTGAGGTTTTTCAATGCACATCTTTCTACTGATTTACTTTTTAAAACATTTTGCGTATTCAAGCATTTACTTCAATGTTCTCATTTCAGTTAATAAACAGGTGTCAGATGTTTTCTTTAGATGGGAAGAAAACACCAGTTTTTTGCATAAATCTCTCAGTCAAAATATTAAAAAAAGAAAAGCAATACTAATACAAGGACCTGCTTTAATTTTGATTCTTCACTGGAGTACACAGATTTGGTAAAATATATTTAGACTTGCTTGCTTGCTACTATCTTGAACCGAAAATCCAAACAAAATAATAATGATTGTCTTTTCTATTGTTTATTGCACAAATAAAACATTGTGCCAAAAAATATGTGCGTAAAAATTCCCAAAGCCCAATTATATTTAGGTTTATAAGTCCTTCAGTATATAGGCTCTCAGGAAGAGATACCGTTCAATGGATTCATCTGCTGTGCTTGGTGGAAGTAAGAAGTTCTCTGACATTATAAGGCAACACAAGCTGAAAACGGTTTCATCACAGGTATAAGGTCCTCTCTGTTGACATTCTTGCTTACAAGCATCCACTGCCTCCCGAGAAACCTCTTTCAGATGATCCTGTCCTCCAAATAGATGAGGGATGGTGTACATGAGAATCGGACGTCCACTTGGAGCAACTGCATTTCTGCTTCTGCGTATTATGTGGGTGTTCCACATATGTGCAACTTGCTGCAGCTCTTCCTATTAAATATTAAAAATTTAAAAATCTCATATCAGTAAAAGAACACATTTCTCTTGGCTCAACATGTTACCCAAAACGGCGCTGGCACGGCTGGCAGCCTTAACCCAATTTCCCTCGGGATGAATAAAGTACGATCAATCAATCAATCAATCAATCAATCAATTAATCAATCAATCAATCAAAAGCACCACATAGTGACAGTCAGAAAAACAGAGTTTATCAAATAAATATGAAATATGCATTTTTTCATATCCTGAACGCAGTTGATAATAGGGATGGGCATGGTAGTGTTAAAGAACTTTTTATTCTCTCTCCGTGTCTCTCTTTCTCTACAACACTAACACACCACACACACCACACACACACACACACACAATGACTCATTAAAAGAATATAAACATGGTTACATACCTCGATGACGTTCAGGCACGTAAACAATATGAGCTGCTTGTCCAAAAAACATCCAGAAAAGCAATCATGGTCTTTTAGTTCCTGGAGACGATTTATCCAGTGCTGAGCATGATGTCGTCTCAGAAAGGCCCACCAGCCTTCAATACGCTGATTGTGATTGCTGGATCCAGTAATAAAACAGTTTCTGACGTTCGGATCCATAGTCCAGCGCAAGAATCGTTGCATCTCGGCCATTATGACATTTTCTGTTCCCAAATCAGAGCGAATCCTAGCAGGTGTTCCCATCCTCTTTTCAACTTCTGCTATGAAATATCCAGCAATGACTTTGGGATCATTGTTTGTTGAATAGGCATGAAGCCAAATCATAACTCTCGAAAAGCCATCAATAGCTCCATTTATACAGATTCCAAAAGGCTTCAGTTTGTCATAGGAGTCAACATGCCACATGAAATTTGGTCCAGGATTTACATACGTGCGTCGCATTAGGCGATTTCTGCGTCGTTGCTCAACACCGTAAGGGTCAAGATATTTCAGTAAATGTCTCACAGTACTCTGCGTGACAACATAACCTGCCTGAATGCAGTTCAGGTGATGTAGTTTGTATCCATGGAGCCTCCCATGTCCCTCCAGTTGATCAATAAGAAATCGTGCCACCTCAATCGGATCGGACTCATTCTTTCTCCTGTCCAAACTGCTCAATAACAGCAAAATCTCCCCATGCCTCAATCCAAGCATAAAATATAACTTAATTAATCCCAATAAACGAGCCATTTTCTCGCACTCTGATCTCCACTGTCACCCACTTCACTATGTTTTACGCTTCCGTAGTTTTACGGCAATATATCATGCTCGAACAATAAAATATATGTTATAATATGAATATGAAATATGAAAACTTTATTGTTCAAACAATATAATTATCACGTTCGTACAATATAATATTTATATTGTACGAACGTGATAATTATATATATTGTAATAACGTGATAGTATATTGTACAAACATGATAGTATATTGTACAAACGGGAAAAGTATCTTGTTAGAAGAATAAACTTTTCACGTTATAACGTGATACACTTGTATTTTTCTTTTGCCTGGGTGGCAGCTCTACGCTTCCGTATCTCAGTGTGTCGTTCTCGCTCACAACATCTCTGCTCCGTGCGCTCAACTCTCTGTACACCGTTATAAGTGTGCCACAAAACCAACCAATCACAGACTTGGATGTCAATATTCTGATTGGCTGTTACGGTATCCAATCAGCTGGCTAGCTACTGCATTCCGGAAACACGGTCCAGAATGTAGTTAAATCCAGTGGAGTAGTTTGGTTTAAACTAGATTAAAACAAACACTGGTCTTAATTATATATATTAAAATAAAATAATTAAACATACTAACCGAAAATGGATTTAGCTATATTCTGGACCGTGCTCCTGGAACAGGAACAGCCAATTAGAATATTGGCATCCAAGTATGTAATTGTTTCGTTTTGTGGCACACTTATAACTGTGTACAGAGAGTTAAGCGTGCAAGGAGCAGAGATGTGAGCGCGAACCACACATTGAGAGCAGGTCCGCAGATGTCTGTCAGCACACAGAGCAGAGATTTGAGCGAGAGGGGTTGTGTGTGTGTATATGGATAATAGCAAACACTGAAATACATTGCTTTCACGCAGCAATGCATTTTGTTCTCTCAAATTAAACTTTTCTTTGCCCAAAATAATTTTCTCCTCAAAATGCAACATTTGCGCTTCCATTTTTTGTTTACACGCGCTCAGAAGAGGGGCACAAAATAACGCCACAATTTTCCTCCGTCTTCATCACTCACGTGGAGTAACAGCTTCTGTGTGGAGTCTGCATGTTCTCCCTGTTACGGCATTTGTTTTCCAGCTTCCTCCAACAGTCCACAAAACACACATGCAGGTAATGTGCTCTTAGTCCCCTTCTATTGGCTGCAGAGGTGACAGCCTGCTCACCTGTCCAGGTGTGCTCCCCTTCTCAGGCAAAATTAAGCTAAATAATAAAATAAACGTTTGGTGTTTTGTTTTTTTTATCATTTACAAATTCTACATTCATGTAGTTTTTATCAAATCATTCATTTGTTCACATGTTTAATCGGGGATTTGATATTTTATCTCTGAATTAGTGTTTTTCCTCACACAGCAACTTTGAGTAAAGTTGAACCTGTGACTCGCTGTTACTGTAAAGACGCGGCTTTTTATTTCATTTATCGTTTTGTTTAATGGCTTAAAATTTTGTTGCTAACATTCGTTTCTAATCATTTTGGCTTTCAGTTAATTGCTTTTATTATTAAGCATTTAAAAAAATTATCTTATATTAAACACCATGTTTTCTAATATTTATTATTTTGCTAAATTTTGAGGGATATTTTTATTATTCAGTATTTCAGAGTGTTGCCTTATTATTATTTTCTGATCTTCTTCTTCTACGTTTTTATTGCTTCATATTTTTTTCTTTTCTTATATATTTATTCTCATAAACTTGATTTTTAAAATCTTTTTGATGTTATTTTTTCTTTTTTTCAAATTCTAACTTCATTCTAAATATTTTAATCAAAAACTTTTAATTTTTATTTTTTGGTGATGATTTCTTTCCCCTTTATCTGAAATGTTGTTGTTATCATTAAATGTTAATATTTTTGATTTCTATCATATAGTTATATCGTAAAGTAAATATTGTTGTTATGATTATTTGTGTCAGTCACTCAGTACACCTGTGTGAGCAGGGAGTGGTGGGTGGTTGGTGTGTCATTGAGTTGATGAACATACTTGTCTGCAGGTAAAGGTAAAAGCAGGAAGATGAAACCTCGTCAGCGTTTCCTGAATCCTTCATGAAGACGTCACAGACTTACGACCCCACAAGCTTTCAGCCACAAGCTTCTGGCTGGAGGGCTTCAGTCTCTAACAGGAAGCACCTCTGCTGTGTTTCTGCTTCACGCTGCAGTCGATGGCGAGAGGATCAAAGTATCTGCTGTGTCACCGGCCTCCAGAGGGCACTCAGTTTCCTCCTCCAAACATGGCGGGTGGTGTGGATAAAGCTCCATCACTCTCCTGAGGACCTGGAAACACAGACTTCACTCATCTTAATTGGCCCTGAAGCAGTGCTTTGCCACTCTCGGCTCCCTTGGCGGCTTCTTTGAGTCTGAGGAGGGAGCTCGTTATGCTCCCATGCAGGCCTTTAACACTGAAGCGTGATATTAGAAAATGATGAAAAACTGTGATCAACACGTCAGGAAAACGAGCCGTTTGCTCAGGAGAGGAAAATATGTGAGCGGTGTGCTTCTCACTGATGTACAGACATAAAACTTAATGATTATGCTGAAGTAATGAGGGTTTAAAAATACCACAGCTCAGGCTTAGAGCAGAGTGAAGACCAACACTCCTAAACACCACCTCCAGCCTCCAAGCAGCTCTTCTACCTGCCTGCACTGACCTGCAGGAGCTCCTGTCTGCTGGACTGAGCTCTGAGGCGACGCCCTCCTCAGACACCAGTCTGTGGGCTCAGCTTGTGATGATGCTGGCGAGCTCCACTAAATCTCTCAGCTGGAGAGTTTCAATACAGCCATTAAACCACAATCGAATCTCAGTTCCAGATGTTTAACAGCTGTGGTCAGAGGTGCCTTTAATCCAGGTGTGAGGAGCATCATCAGTCACCTGAATCCTAAAATTGCTGTTTAAATGTTCACAAACTCATCTCTGATTTTGTTTCTTAGTTCTGGATTCACGTTTTTGTTCCTAAATCCTGCAGCAGGAAGCAGGATTTCCTCTGATCATCGCCTTGGTAACTGATGCTGAGTTCCAGGTTAGAGATCAGCACGTATGAAATCATCGCCTGCTGACCAATCAGACATGTGTAGGACAGCATCACCCTAGCTGTGTAGCTTCAATGTGCAGGCCAGTGGCCATGTTCTGCCTTCTGTTTCTGGTTCCTGATGCTCTCCTGTGATATTATTCATCAGTGTCTCCTCGTGTTTGTTCCTCCTCACCTTGCAGAGAGTTTTTGGACAACACCTCCTCCTTCTAGGATGTTTTGGTAACAGATCCTGCTGGACGAGGAAGAGCTGCATGTGAAACACACAGAGGCGCCTATCTGTCCTGCACTCCACATCTCCAGCTGCAGACGTTTCATTTTCAGTCACTTCTTTTTCACCTTGCTGCACTTGCCAAAGTCACACGGTCCCAAACAAAGCTGAACCCTGACCAGGTCAGGCTCACGTGGTCCTACTGCAGCACCAAGGAGTTCCCGCGTTACATAGGAGCGTTTGAGCTCAACTGCCAGAGGATTCCTCCACATCTGGACAGAGCCAGGGACCAAAGCAGAGACACATCTGGAGAGGAGAGGGGAGCCTCAGCAGGCTTACGTAAGACACCATCTGTCAGTCAGTCTGATCACAAACAGCTGCAGCCCCAAATCCCCCGACACTTCACAGACTTCATCTGTCCACAGCCTCGCCCGTCAGCTGCCTGCATTGGCCTGACCCCCCTCCTCCTCCTCCTCCTCCTCCTGCTCCTGCTCCTCATCCTCATCTGATAGGCATCCTTCTCCTCATCATCACCCAGAAGGTCGCATTTGAACTCATGCATGAGTCTTTTTATCCCACTGGTGACGGCTGAATATTAATGTGCATTATGACTTTAAACGTCCCAGCAGTGCCGGCTAATGTGAACAGAAATCTAATTTGTTGATGCTCCGCACAACACAGTAGAGTGATTATGTTAGCACAGCCACAGGTGTGTAATAACGTCCAACAGGTCATTAAATGTTCTCATTCCCTCGCACTGCAGCACAAATGCGCTCTTTTATGTCACTAAATCTCATCTAACCTTCTAAAACCTGCAGATATGTGCAGTCCTGCCACCGAGAGGTCAACAGCAATAATGTCAGAACCAGGTGTGTCAGACTCCGCCTCCAAACCTCATCTTTAGGCATTTTTTAAATATTTATCTATTTATTTAGAAAGAGGGACAATACATAATAATGAACATTTTCACAAATGTAAATATGCCAGATTATAGCCTTCAGCTAATTTCCATCTGCAAACCCTCAGACAGGTTGGTGCTGCACACAAGTTAGTAAAAAACACACAGAGACAGTATTTACAGACCATTTATATAGAGAAACAGTGATCACATCATATTAGAACAAACAATAACAAAAACAAATGGACAACATAGCAAACAATAACAGAAACACATCAATTATATTGCACATGCCCTGATATTGCACTGACCCATTGCACCAATAACTGTTTCCCTTTTTGTAATTCTATTTCACGTCCAATATATAATCAAGATTAATTAGACATGATCACATGCTTGTGTGTCCATCAGCCACCCTTTTAAATGACTCCTAAAAATAGAGGGAGACTTGTGCTTTCCCTCACTGACAGTGGAAGGCTATTCCAGAAGCTCCCTGATATGACAGAGCATTCTGTGAAAAGGTGGTCCCTCTAAATGCCAATTCACAATCACCTCTCACCGTGGCTTAAGTCAATCAAGACCCAGTAATACTGCTAGACTTTTGTTTAATAAGATCACTCATTGGTGGAGGCGCCAGACCACCTTATAGATTAGACAGGCAGATTTAAATATTTTGAAATTAATAAAATGTAAAAGGATGATATCTATCTAGAATTTGACATTGGTGGTATGACAAAGGTTTCTTGTCTAATATGTTCATCCTGGGTTTCAGAACAGCTCCTGCAGGAAGCATGGTAAACTTTTCTAATTCCTGCTGAGGTCTTGTTGTTTTTCAGGTAACTGATGTTCATTGGCTCGCTAAGTGTGACTCACAGCTGATAAACACAGGCCTGTGTCATCTGCACATGGAGAAAGGGGGCGGGCTCACAGGTGAACAGCAGGTCACAGTGGCACTGCTGAAAGCCAGCACTGGAGCCGGTTCAGTCTCACGGTGGGAGGTGAAGCTGAAGGTTGGGTATCATGTGCTGGAGCGCCATCTCCAGCAGCTGATGGAAGCTTTGCTCTAACGTGCTGGGTTTCGTGTGTGACACTCAGGTCCTCCATCACACAGAGACAACAGCATTTCACTTTAAACTCTTACATAACGCTGCTGGAGACCATGTTCTGATCTGCAGCTAACGTCTCCCTGAGAGGCCGACACACTGAGGTCAGAGGTCAGACTGGAGGAACACAGGCACTCGAGCAGGTCAGCGTTTTCTCCCTCATGCTAGAAGGTGTGTGTGTGTGTGTGTGGCCTCTGTAGTCAGAGCACGATGTCCTCGTTACGCTGGACGGTCCTCATTATAACTCTGACCCTCCCCCTCCTCTGTCCGAGGTTATCAGGCGGCTGGGCGCGAGCATTTCTGTCTGCGGACAATTGAGGGCACGCCCCCTCCTGCGCAGCCTGATGGGAAGGATGGAAGAGAGCGCTCTAATGGAAACCAATTACAAGGCCATCATCGTGGTCACAGCTAACGTCAGAGTGAGGTGACACCAAGGACGGGGGGGAGGTGGGTTAGTCTGCAGGTAGCTCTCGGTAGCTCAGGTAGAAACATTAGCTGTCCTGCTCGTGAAGACAAGCAGAGATCAGGGAGAGACTTTTCTATTCACCACAAAAACAGTTAGTTAACGATGTACGTCTTTACCTCCTAACAACAAACATCTGAGCTGTCAGTTTTTTTCAATTCAGCCACAGCTCACTGTGGAGTCAAACTGGTGTGTCTTTTATCACACCAGTTCAGGTTTGAGGAAAGGCGTGTGTATTATTCACACACCTGAACCCTGAGCTGTTTCTCTTCATTTTTTGCACAAGAGAGAAAACAGTGTGGTCATCACCCTGCAGCAGCCTGACACAAAGACGCACACTGACATCATCACGAAATGTGACAGCAAAAAACCTTTGAGACAAACATATTTTACCACATGACACACATCCATCCATCCATCTGTCATCATCCACCCACCCATCATCCATCCATCATCATTCATCCATCCATCCATTATCCCTCCATCATCATCCATCCATCATCCATCCATCATCAT
>NW_024582585.1:686988-689469 GCF_018398535.1 Haplochromis burtoni
CATCATTCATCCATCCACCCATTATCCATCCATCATCATCCATCCATCATCCATCTATCATCATCCATCCATCATCATTCATCCATCCATCCATCATCCATCCACCCATCATCCATCCATCATCATCCATCCATCATCCACCCATCATCCATCCACCTATCATCATCCATCCATTATCCATGCATCATCCATCCATCATCCATCCATCATCATCCATCCTCCACATCTTCATCATCCATCCACCCATTCATCCATCCATCATCATCCATCCATCATCACAACCATCCATCCCATCATCCATCCATCCATCCATCCACCATCATCATCCATCCACATCATCATCCATCATCCATCATCCATCCATCATCACATCCATCATCACATCCTCCATTATCCATCCGCATCATCCATCCATCCGATCCAATCCACCATCACATCTCATCCACCCATCATCCATCCATCATCCCATCCATCATCGATCTCATGCCATCCATCCATCCATCCTCATCATCCATCACCATCCATCATCATCCACCCATCCAATCCATCCACCCATCCATCCACTCCATTATCCATGCATCCATCCATCCATCATCCATCCACCCATCATCCATCCATCCGTCATCATCCATTCAGCCATCCATCATCCATCCATCATCCACCCATCATCCATCATTCATCCATCCATCCATCATCCATCCACCCATCATCCATCCATCCACCCATCATCCATCCATCATCCATCGATCCGTCATCATCCATCCACCCATCATCATCCATCCATTATCCATGCATCATCCATCCACCCATCATCCATCCATCATCATTCATCCATCCATCATCATCCATCCATTCAGCCATCCATCATCCATCCATCATCCACCCATCATCCATCCACCTATCATCCATCCATCATCCACCCATGATCCATCCACCCATCATCATCCATCCATTATCCATGCATCATCCATCCATCATCCATCCAGCCATCATCCATCCATCCGTCATCATCCATTCAGCCATCCATCATCCATCATCATCCACCCATCATCGATCCACCCATCATCCATCCATCCATTATCCATCCATCATCCATCCATCATCCATCTACCCATCATCCATCCATCCATCATCCATCCACCCATCATCCATCCATCCGTCATCATCCATTCAGCCACCCATCATCCATCCATCATCAACCCATCATCCATCCATCCACCCATCCACCCATCATCCATCCATTGTCCATGCATCATCCATCCATCATCCATCCACCCATCATCCATCCATCCGTCATCATCCATTCAGGCATCCATCATCCATTATCCATGCATCATCCACCCATCATCCATCCACCCATCATCCATCCATTATCCATCCACCCATCATCCACCCATCATCATCCATCGATCATCCATCCATTATCCATCCACCCATCATCCACCCATCATCATCCATCCATTATTCATGCATCATCCATCCATCTACCAATCATCCATCCATCCATCCAACCATCATCCATCCATCCGTCATCATCCATTCAGCCATCCATCATCCATCCACCCATCATCCATCCATCCATGCATCATCCATTCAGCCATCCATCATCATTCATCCATCCATCCAGCCATCATCAATCCATCATCCACCTATCATCCAGCCACCCATCATCATCCATCCATTATCCATGCATCATCCATCCATCATCCATCCACCCATCATCCATCCATCCGTCATCATCCATTCAGCCATCCATCGTCCATCCATCCACCCATCATCCATCCATCATCCATCCATCATCATCCATCCATCATCCATCCATCAACCACCCATCATCCATCCACCCAACATCATCCATCCATTATCCATGCATCATCCATCCACCCATCATCCATCCATCATCATTCATCCATCCATCACCATCCATCCATTCAGCCATCCATCATCCATCCACCCATCATCCATCCATCATCCATCCACCCATCATCCACCCGTCATCATCCATCCATTATCCATGCATCATCCATCCATCATCCATCTACCCATCATCCATCCATCGATCCGTCATCATCCATTCAGTCATCCATCATCCATCCATCATCCACCCATCATCCATCCAACCATCATCCATCCAACATCCACCCATCATCATCCAGCCGTTATCCATCCATCATCCACCCATCATCCATCCATCCGTCATCATCCATTCAGCCATCCATCGTCCATCCATCCACCCATCATCCATCCACTCATCATCCATCCATCATCCACCCATCATCCATCCACCCATCATCATCGATCCATTATCCATGCATCATCCACCCATCATCATCCATTCAGCCATCCATCATCCATCCACCCATCATCATCCACCCATTATCCATGCATCATCCATCCATCATCCATCCAGCCATCATCATCCATTCAGCCATCCATCATCCATCATCATCCACCCATCATCCAACCACCCATCATCATCCA
>NW_024582585.1:691735-774581 GCF_018398535.1 Haplochromis burtoni
ATCATCCATCCACCCATCATCCATCCACTCATCATCATCCATTCAGCCATCCATCATCCACCCACCCATCATCCATCCATCATCATTCATCCATCCATTCAGCCATCCATCATCCATCCACCCATCATCCATCCATCCATCATCATCCATTCAGCCATCCATCATCCACCCATCATCCATCCACCCATCATCCATCCATCATCATCCATCCATCATCCATCCATCATCATTCCTCCATCCATCCATCATCCATCCACCCATCATCCATCCATCATCATTCCTCCATCCATCCATCATCCATCCACCCATCATCCATCCATCATCATCCATGCATCATCCATCCACCCATCATCCATCCATCATCATTCATCCATCCATCACCATCCATCCATTCAGCCATCCATCATCCATCCACCCATCATCCATCCATCATCCATCCACCCATCATCCACCCATCATCATCCATCCATTATCCATGCATCATCCATCCATCCACCCATCTTCCACCCATCATCCATCCATCCGTCATCATCCATTCATCCATCCATCATCCATCCACCCATCATCCATCCATCCATCATCATCCATCCATCATCATTCATCCATCCATCCATCCATCATCATCCATCCATTCAGCCATCCATCATCCATCCATCATCCACCCATCATCCATCCACCCATCATCATCCATCCATTATCCATGCATCATCCATCCATCATCCATTCACCCATCATCCATCCATCCGTCATCATCCATTCAGCCATCCATCATCCATCCACCCATCATCATTCATCCATCCATCAGAGCTGCTTGGCCTCTGTGGTAGTTGGGATTTTAGCGTAAGAGAAACGATTCATGAATGATCGAATGATTAGTAGTTCTGCTTGTTTCGTTTCAGGATCTCACCTCAGTATATGGCTGAGATAAGCAAAACTCACTGAGGAGTTCATACTGAAGTAAATCTGAAACATCAGAGTCAGGGCAGATAAAATCCACTTCACATGTGAAACAACTGGCTTCAGCAGGTCCACATCAACTGTTTGCTTTGAGAATCATTTGTGTTTGCGTCATCACAGAATTAATTCAGAAACAGCGAGCACACTTGAAACAGCTGATTAAAGCAAGCTGCTCTGTGTGTGGTGGTGAACTCACTAATTAGTTCTGTGCGTCTGTAATGTGCGACGCTGATTAGTAAGCAGGTCCAAACGAGCAGGAAGATCAATAGCAGGCAGACCAGAGAGGCTGACAGGAACAACATTTACAAACGAGCAGCAGCCAAGCAAAGACAGCAGTGAGGACGGGTCATTACAGTGGCCAATGAGCTGGAACTAAAATACGTGGTGAGCTCAGAGAGCGAAGGAGGAGAAAGTTTGAAACTGTATGTAGCATGTACAGAGGCCCTGTTGGGACATCTCAGGAGCAACACATTACACAGGAAGAGGTGTCTTCTTCTTTGGCTCAAGGTTTCAAAGAGATCTCTGTGTGTCATCGGAGGTAAACCAAAAAAGTTCTCTTTTCAAAGCGAGCCCAGATCAAAGTCTCTCAATAACAAAACGATTCTTTTTTAACATAAGTTTAAATCAAATCTGTCAAACTTTCTCCTGTTCTCTGCTGACACTCTCAGCCATCTGGATTTTATGGGACTATTTTTCATTCGGTCTGGCTGAATAGCTGATCTGAGTAACGAGCCGGGGGTGGCCGATCCGAGCTCAGCGGAGGAGTTTCCCGGGACAGCGCTCATTTTTCCAGCCTCGCTGAGGCTCGTTGGCAAGGGAATGATCCCTTCACCCGCTCCCTCCATCCTTCACCTCGCAGACAGACTCGGCAGAGAAGTCGGACGTTTTCTCTCTCCATCATCCTCTGCCTCACCTCTTCGTCATCCTCCTCTGCCTTCCTCAGATGGGATACAGCTGTGACTCCATCAGTACATCCATCTTCCTCTCAGAGACCGAAGCAAGGGGAAAAGGTCAGAACCAGAACAAAACATCATATTTTATAAACCCACTGCATGTTCAGCCTGGCGGACTTTAATCTACTCACTAACAGTAACTCCACCTGAGGAAGAAAGCTGGAGATCTGCTGATGTTAGAGCACAGAAGAAAGGTGAGGTACTCTGGGAAACGTACTCCAGGAGACTGAAACCTGAAGACATTGGTGAAGCTAATAGCCAGAGAGCCATCTGATCTTTAGCTCCACAGAGGTCCAATCAGAGTGTCAGATCACTGCGATGAAGGTGACACCTACATGTGTCTTTGTTTCATTCCGAATTATCTGCTGATTAAACAGGTGTGATCAGACCGTGTTCACTACAGCACACCTGTTTTCCACATGTAAACAGCGCTGCCGATGTCTCACAGCAGCTGGACCACCACCCGAAGTTTTCCCAGCCTGGTGGATCTGACACTAAATGAGCACAGAGACAAGCAACACAACCAACGCCATAAAAATACATGGAGTTAAGTCAGCAACAAGTCAAACAGCTGCTGCTCCCCTGCAACAAGGTTCAGAATCAGAATCAGAAAGGGTTTTATTGCCAAATGTTGAGCAGGTTTACAACATTAGGAAATTGCTGCAGTACTTAGTGCAAAACATACTGTCACACAACACTTAAATAAACATGAAAATTAAAATTAAAAGCAGGTAGATATATACATGAATGCAGGTGGTGATCAGTGTAAAAATGGAATGATGCAGTGAACACTGTATAGGGTCAGGTTAAACACATTTCTAGATCCTGGGGGTCTGGACCTGGATTAGGCTTTCACACTCCCAGCAGCATAGCAGGAGTCTGTTGGTCTTTTGATATATTGTACATTAAAGTACAATGAATTTAAATATTACTGCTCACCTGTGAATAAATGCATCATATGAGAGTCACTGATATGGCTTTGAACCATTTTGTGCTCTGTGATCTGAGATCCCATCACGGCTTAGTTGCAGCACAGTCTGAAAGTCACAGACTTCTCTCTGAGGGCAGCCCAGGTTTACTTTCATCCACCTGGGCAACACAACATCCCTTGAGAAACCTCATGCTCTTATTTTGAAAGTTGAATTGCTGCTAACGAGTTTCCTGCAGATAAACTGATGTGAGACTCCTCCTCCGTGGTGGAGGTGGTTCAGTTTTACTTTTAGTACTCTGGGGCTGGATTGAGAGATACCTGCACAACTCCTGCTGCACCTGTGTTTCTGAGAGAGTACGCCGCGAGGTCAGCAGCAACAACGGCACCTCTGAGCCAATTGAGTCACACCTTTACCCAATCCTGACAGGTGTCAAAAACAGAGGGTTCTAACGCCTGAGAGACTCACTGTGGTTTGATGAGCTTGTGGTGGTTTCATGATCCATCAGCGCTGCTCCTAGTGGATTGTGGAAGCTAAAAGGGAGGGAGGGGACCGGTGAGCCGTGCTGTCGTCCAATCTCACAGCTGCTGGCTGCGAGTTGGAAACTGGGGTGAAAACGGGGAGCAGGTTTAACTCTGATGGGTTTTTTCAGCCAATCAGTATGCTTGACAGGAGAGTCGTGACCTCAGCATTCTCATATTCATCTGCACGCGGTCAGTTTGAGCCATTGAAGACAGCTGATGAATGAGACTGCAGTGAAGATGTGAAACACACACACACACACAATAAAACAGTAATTTGTTCACTGAGATCACATTTCTGGATTTCTTCTGTTTTTATTCCTTCTGGCAAAAGTATCGATTTAGATTTAGAAATACATTTCCCATAATGCTTTTATGTCATCTGAGTTCTTCCAGTTGATTTCAGAGCTTAGAGTAACTGTGTGTTACTGCTGGGCTTCATATCTGTTCTCTATCAGTGCAGGCTTCATGTTCACTCTGTTTCTTCTAGACTTTAAGGTGCAGGTCGAAGAGGCAGAGGTGCAGATTATCTGATTGGATTATACTCTGGAGACACTTCACCATCTGTATGCTTCTGCTTCACACTTCCAGTGTAAGGACCAAGCCTTCACACAGTTGTTTTCCCGTTTCCCTCGTTTACTTCCTGTCTTATTTTGAAGGGTTTTGGTGTTTGGTGGTGTTTTTATGTCTTCTTCCTGTTCTGGTTTTTGGCTGTGACTGAGTTCACCTCTTCCTTGTTATCCTCCCTGTGCTGTTTGTATTTCAACCACACACAAAAACTACCAGCCTGAGCGTAACTGGAAGAAAAGAGGCATCATGAATTAATCTGAGCAGTGCAGAAAACCCTTGGTATGATTTTCAGCCTCCTGATTGGCTCATTATGAGCTGCTGGTTCACTGGCATCACTACATTAATATTTGAAAACCTGCAGAAGAAGAAGAGACTGAAACTTTGAAGTCAAAGATCAATATTTAAACCCAAAACACATAAAATACTTCAGTTAAACCACTGATCCCATCCATGCTCTCATCCAATGGGAATTAAAATAACAGGACTGACGCCCAGTGGCATGCCACGCGGTGAACTCTCACCCTGCACAGACTTCTTAACTGAAACTTTTGTTTTAAGTCCATTTACAGAACTGTTTCAGCAGTAATCAGAGTACAGCGGGTAGACCATTGGTGTAACCTTTGAGGAGGAGGAGAGTGCTGATCTTCACTCCACTCACTTGCTGAGATTCACACCTCCTCATTTACTCAAGCCGCTCGCTGCGCTGTCTCTTCATCCATGGCAGGTGTTTGGAGGTCAGAGGTGCAGACTCCTCCTCCTGCTGTGGAACGTGTTCTAGATACCAGACTGTATATTTAAGATGGACATGATGTAACCCTTGGGTTTCTGGTGAATCAGCAGCAGCCTGTGTCACCATCCACCTGTCAGTCACAGAGGCCACGCCCATAACAATGCAGGCTGGGAGCCTCTGGTGGAAGTTAGAGGAACTGCAGCTGTTCAGGTTAACATGCTGTGAACTGTGAATGATTATTATTATAATGCTGATTAGATTTACCTGTGTGCTGACACCATTAGTTATCAGGTGATGTGCACACGGTGGTGTTTGTGGGGGTGGAGTCTCTGTGCTCACTCTTGCTGCAGGTGTGATGGAGCGCAGCAGGCAAATATGACTGCGACACATGGCTCAGCTTCACCTGCAGCTGAGTCCAGGATGTTCTGCTGCAGAGTCACACCTTCTTCTGACAGATGCTCTGTGTTATTAGCCAAAGACTGTATGTAAAGGATGGCTGTGGCCACAGCAGCATTACCTGTTAGTTTGTAGCTTTTCTGAGACATTTTGTGCTGGGTTAAGAATGGCGTGCAGCTGCTGGCATCTCAGTAATCTGTTGGTGCTCCAGTGGAAGAGATAAACGATGAAGAGGAGCGCAGTGCGATGGGGATGGGGTGTTGCTGGGAAACCGCTGCATGCATTGTTTTCTCTGAGTTTATCAGAGGATTATTCTTCATAATCACATGTGGCCAGATGTTTTCCAGAAGTGTTCTTCCTGGGCCGTGACGACGTTTCTCTGCCAGTCTGCATCCTTTGTCGTCTCGTCTCTGTTGGGAAAGTAAAACAGTGGGACTCCCGAGCAGCATGTACATCTCTGAGGAGGAAAGACAAGGAGGAGGAGGGCGTCGTCTCCTGGATTAGAAATCCGGCTGCTTGAATTAGGAGTGTTAAATTTAGCTCCTGCTGCCCCGTCATCCTCCTCTCAGAGGCATTAATTACAGCTGTCCTCTCAGACTAATAATACTCACTAAAGCTGCTGCAGGACGAAGAGGAGGCTTCCTGAGGCCCATCATCATCATCGTCATTATCGCTTCTTAATGACATCACCTGCTGTTTTTGTAAATAAAGTTTTATTAAATCACAATAAAAAAATGGTTTCATGTGTGGAGGAAGAGTTACAAACACATGCATACACACACACGCACACACACGCACATACACATGCACACACACACACGCACACGCACATACTGAGGGCCCTGAAATCAGATCTGTGTGCAGAGGAAATCTCATCATGTTTCCATCTGCAGATATGATTTGTGATGGTCAGAGTTCAGACAGCGGTGTGCTGTCACGGCACACGGCAGCATGGCTCCGCACACTGCTTGTTTTGTTTCATGCCCAGGTAACCAACATTTGAGCTCAGGTGGAACCAAGAAAACCACTTTCTTATATGTGTCCTTCACATGGCTTTGATTGTCTGCACGAGGGCTTTTATTCTGGCTCGATACTCTTCCTGCCCTCCTCACCTGCTGGTGGATTGGAGTGTGGTCTGGAGCAGGAATTTCAGGCTCAGAGGAGAGCAGAGACCTCTCTCAGTGCACTTCCTGCTCCACAGGGGGCGTTCTCAAGAGGCAGACTTGTTCATGGGTCGTGTCCAAATTCATACTAATGTTTCCTCAGGAGGATGCAGTCCAGGAATTTGGACACGACCATTGTGTTCGCACTGAGCACCAGAAGAGTGAGATGAGGAAGAGTGCACACATTCACGACAGTATTATGACTTCTCACTTCATGGTTTTATTTTTTCTAAAAGATTATCCAAACAGCTTGTGATCATTTTTACTGATTACTTGATTCATTAAGTATTTTGGTTTTTGTTGTTGTTTTGTTGCTTAGGATTCTTTAACCTTTAATCCTACACAAGTCGTGTAGCACAGGGTTTTATTTAACTTGTTATCATGTATAAACAAAAATAAAACAGGGGCTTTAAATATTCTGTGATATTACAAAATAAGTCCAATGAATGAATATGGCTTTAGCCTGATATTTGCAGATATAAATATGACATATGGAGTCCAAATTCTCACTATTTGACTTGGCTTTGCTCTTGCGCTGTTTTGCGCATGCCAAATCATCTGTATTTCTTATAAACAGATCCCAAGGTGCAGGCAGCAGCTCGCCCAGTTTCTTTAAACCAATGACTGGAGAAGTTTTCTACAGTTTTACAGAAAACTGTAGAAAACTGTAGATGTTTTCTACAGTCATTGCTTTAAACTGCAACGCTGCCATCTAGCGGTCGGCAGCCTGTATCACACCATAGCGCCGCCAGGGGGCAGCACGCGGAGCTGCTACACAGACCAGAGCAGCGAAGAAGAAATTTAACGCGGGTACTTTGAGTGTTGTGCTAACGGCTACAAACAGTTAGCCCCGGTGTAGCTGGGCTCAGGTTTTTCGGTAAGTTTCTCTCTGATTTTACTCCTTAAACACCGTCGCTGCTTCATGTTAGCGACACCTGCTTATTCTCAGGTATTTCTCTTATTAAAAAAAATAACCAAGCTGAGCAGGTAAATGAGCCAAGTGTTCAAGCTTTGACAGCTGCAGTCGCTTAGACGCTCCGCCACATTGCGTTGATAAATCTGACATTTCTGAGTTTCATTCGGATTGATGTAAACATCGATCTCACAGAGGATTAATTAACACGGTTTACTAAACAGTGGAATGTCCCGGTATATTCGGCGTTAGATTGGGAATAAGTTAATTTGTTAAGTTTATCTTTTAATCACAGGTTTAGCTACAGCGATTAAAATAAATCACATTTTTGAACGTACTTTGCTTTGATTTCGTTCTCTCTGATTTCAGTATTTGCCGCTTTAGCTCGTAGCAATTATCACGCTATTTAATATCATTCACAGCAGCGATAACACAGTTTTGTTTGATTTTGAGGACAGGTGAATGCAAAGAGTTCACCATGAAAACTGATAATCGATACTTAAATCGATATGTACAGTCCAGCTGTAGCTGTGCGCTCTGATCAACATTACAGGCTTTTGTGAATCTACTATTATATCAAATTTGGGCTGAATGAAAGTAACCTTTGCTTGAGTTTTAAATGAGAAAGCGTTCCATCTGCAACTCGGAGCACTGCAGAGAAACGAGCTGCTTAAAGACCGAGTGATGTTTGAGACCCCGCAGGATTCACAGCCTGTTCTGGTTCTACCTGTTTCAGGTGAGATGGAGTCCACAGAGAGCCGATATGCTCACCTGCTCCAGCCGATCCGAGAGCTCACAAAGAACTGGGAGATCGACCTGGCGTCAGAGCTAAACGACTACTTAGATGAGGTAATTTATTTATACCACAGAGGCTCTTACTTTGATAGCTTTCGTCCTCCATACAAACTGACACGAGACAGCAATATCCTTCTGCATCAAACATGTGGTCCGTGCCCCAGAACAGGCTCACCTACAGGGTCAGTCTGGCTCCCTGGGTGTCTTTGTAAAGAGTAAAAGCAGCACGGAGAAGGTGTCAGTTTTAGCAGTAAGCTCTGCAGTACTTCTAATGCAGACAGAAGAAGACAGAGCTGTAATTAGAAGGTAACAACTGCATTTCAGACAAATTGCTCTGGGTCAGTTTATTGTTCAGATCATTCACAAAGGACTGGTCTGGCAGCTTCAGGTGATCCACAGAGACACAAACGTGAATCCAGGTGGGATTTCAGTCAGTCACAGCCTGATGAAATGAAGCTGAGCTCCGCCCAGTAACATCTGTCTGTGTGTCTGCAGCTGGATGACATGTGTATCACCTTCGATGGTGGGAAAACCAGGCTGAACTTCGCAGAGGCTGCGCTGCTCATCCAGGGCTCCGCCTGCATCTACAGCAAGAAGGTGAGCCACACACAAGTCACATGACCTCGGCCAGTCTGTGATGGAGTCATGTGACGGCATCTGCGTCTGTTTCAGGTGGAGCTGCTGCACAGCCTGGTGTTCCAGACTCTGGAGTACATCAACGACAAGAACAAGAAGTAGGCGTGACTCCGCCCACATGCTGGTTTGATTTCCTGCTGCAGGTTCACACATTATCTTTGTGCTCTCCCGACAGACGCAACAAGCAGGCAACAGAGTCTCAGGAGGGTGATGGCAGAGCAGTGAGCAGTCATGATGCTGACAACTTGGAGGAGGTAAAAAAAAAAAAAAAAAAGACCAGGCAGCTTTTATTAAAGGTGGTTCTTTACCTGAGAGCAAACTTCCAGAGTCACATTTTGTCCCTGATTTGATTTTCAGCTTTCATGATGCTTCATTCATTTAAACACATTGGCAATAAAGTGGAGGAGCTGGATGTTAGACTCAAAAATAAACCACACCAAGGAAAAGAAGTATAAAATGTTTCTGTTTTAAAAATTCAAAACTGATATCTGACATTTTTATAGACTTCAAAGAAAGTCTATGAAACATGTTTTCAGAGGGGATTTAAAGGAAGCACCTGACTCTATGAGCCTGATGTTATTAGCCAGCTTGCTCCAGAGCCAAGGCCTTCTTTAACCCTCAGAGGCTGCAGAGTGAGCCGAGCTGTAGAAATAGTTCGGTCCTGGAGCAGACAAGAAGTCAGGGTCAGCTGGAACTGAAGCATCTGAGGTCACTGAGTGTGAAGCTGTTTGGGTGAAAATGTGGCGTCTGTGCTCAAGAATATAAACAGCAAGTTACAGGGGACCTGGAGCCAAGCCCTGAGGTACCCCTCAGGTAACGTGAGTTAACAGGTCAGAATGAAAACAGGCACAGGGTTAAGGTTTTACTGTTACGCCATTCTCTAACAACGCTCACAGGGCATTCTGGGGAACATAGTCACTTCATTCAGTCACTGACCATATCATATTAAAAAAAAGTAGAACCTTAAATTTAAAACATTCTTTATCGTGATCATTAATTATTTTATTTTAATTATTTATTATTAATGATCTAAATTTTTCAGATTCAACCTTTAATCGTAAAAAATACAAATAAATTTTGACCTCAGATTTTCACAGAAATTCTTTTTAAATCTGTATCGCGTCATTTTTGCCTTTTTATTTTTACTCCTTTTTTTGTAACTCTTTATCCTGTCAAAGTCAGGTGTGCTCGGGTGTAAATGAGTAACATCATTTGTGTCCTTCAGTTTTCTGCGTTGGACCTGGAAGTGTCGGACCGATCTGAGAGGTCTGGCTCCAACACGGTGAGTTTGATTCTCTGAGGTCAGTTTTCCTGCAGCTCGTTCTGGCCTCTGACCTCTGCCTGTGACCTCTGACCTATGCAGACTGTGGACGTGCCGCCTCTTCCTCCGGAGTCTTTGATTGCACCTGAAACCCAAGAGAAAAAGAAACTGCCCCTCATCAGGTCAGTGATCTCGCACAGCAACTAAATGAGAGCTAAGCCTCGCTCCCCGATGATGAGGTCTCACCTGGTTCTATGCCTGTGTGTCAGTGTGAAAGGTGAGATCCTGTGCAGTCAGAAGGACTTCAGGATCAACCTGTTCGTCCCAGGTGAGGGCGACATGATCCTGCTCACATTCAGATCAGTTGCTTCCACTTCCCTGCCTCACAGTGACTTCGCTCAACTAGAGACCCAGCCCCCAGGTACACCTCACCTCACCTGTTCAGTCCTTCACGACACATTTCCTCCCGCTTTTCTCCCCTTTTTTTTTTCTTCTTGACTTTCACTACTTTGGTTTCTGATTTTTTTTACTTTTGACCTTCATGGCTCAGATGCTGTGGTTCCAGTGGATGTTGAAATGGGCAGAGCTGATGCTGAGGAGGGTGGAGGCGATGCAGCAGACGATTTCCTCCCCTTAGAGTTGGACAACATGGAGCAGGAGGAGGAGCATGTGGACAGATTGCAGGTGGAGGAGATTTCACTTGTTAGAATCACAGAACAGTTTCAGCCACCACCTCTTCATCTTCTTCTTCTCCTTGTGTAACTTCGGTGTCGTTGGTGTGTTTCAGGCTCCGAGTGATGGTCGAATGATCCGAGAGAGGCAACATATGGAAGCCAACAAACCGAGGAGAGAGGAGCCGATTCCTCCTGCTGTACGTTAATCTGCTTTAATCCCCCAGATTGCAGCTCAGTGTTCGCCACAGGAGCGTTTATTTTCCCCTAGTCAAAAATCTCACACACTTAAAGCACAACAGTACTTTTATTTTGAAAAAAATAGTTTTCATAAAGCTCCGGTTCCTCATTTTGTTTTCTAACTAGATTCATTAAATTTGACCTTTTTACTAGAGCTTCATTATGAAACATCTTTTTTTTTTTTTCTTCAGGTGAATGTTTGGGCGTTCCATGACCCATATGCCATGCTTGAGGAGGACAAACCACTGAAACCAGGTAACTATGGGGACCGCGTGGCGTGTTTCAGTATTCAGTCTGCAGGTGCTTACAGAGTTTTGTGTCTTCTGCAGGGAAGTGCTACAGAGTTCCCGACGGGCTGGATGACTGCGGGAAGAGGAAAAGGAAACGAGCCGCTTTCCTTCGGGACTTCAGGAGCTGGTTCAGAGGAACCTGTAAGAACAAACTGTTTGGAGCACTCATGTTCTTCCTGTGGACCCATTATCTGTTAACATGTCACTTCCTTTTTGTGTTTGTTTGTTTCAGTTGACCCTCCAGAGCACAAGTTGAAAAATGGACCCACATTTACAGGTAACAATAGGCTGAAAACTTTTCTGTGTCCAGAAAAAGACTTTTAATCCGAAGAGTTGAATTTATACTTCCTGTTAAATGAAGCTAAGACTTCCTGTTTTTCAGACCTCAACTACATCTACCTGAGCACAATCAAAGACAAACTCAAAAATCAGAAGAGGATGAACAGAAGAGCCGTAAGACGCACACACCATCATCCATGCTGACATCACAGTGATGTCAGCAGTGACATCAGCTGCGGTTCAGGTCGTTTTATCAGGGTCAGTGTTATTGTCAGATTATGACTCATTACTATCACATTTGTTATGTCACTCAGGGAGTGATGATGTCTGACGAGGAGCTGAAGAGGACCTTCCTACAGCCAGAGGCGGTGGGGCCTGGTCAACTGGGGGAGGAGCCTGTGGAAGAGTTGAGACAGCACCTGCTGGGTAACAGTCTTAGTGCTGGTCTGAGTTCAGGGTCATAAAAGCTGTTTGAGTGTGTTTGCGTTAAAGCCTGATATGTCTGTCTGAAGGTGGGGATGATGACGCCTCGGACAACGAGCACGACGCCTTTCCCGATGACGTCCCAGCCGAGTTTCTGGGTGGCCCGGAGCACATTTCACCTGGTAAAATGCTTCAGATTCAGACTGAAACTGATCGATCAGTTCAATCAGTTCAGTATCGATACAGGAACAGTGGAACGTGTGTAATGATCTGATGCTGTTTGTGTCCGCAGAAGCTCACCGAGATGAACTGAGTTACGAGGATCTGGTGAAGCTGCGAGTGGTCAGTGATCAATATTATTATCTTCAGTAATGTTCAGTACATTCTGATCAATCATACTTGGAGCCTGTAAGGTTTGTTCCTACTGCTAGAAGCTACCCATGATCAGAAAAATCAAACTACTTATAACTCCATCATGAAGAAGGTGAAGCTTTTATTTTGAATAGCAGGAAGTTGATTAACCCTTTGTGTGTGGGATTTAGGAGCAGCTAGTGGTAAACAGTCGTGGTTACACTCAGGAGACAGCACTGTCTCGGAGGGTCAAAGACTGGGAGGAGAAGATCCGCCCTGAGTTGGCACTGCAGGTAAAACCTGCTGAGCCCCATCCAGTAACTTAACCCAACTTCTGACTCAAACCCCTTCTGACTCTAAACCCCGCCTCTCCATTTTCCAGGAGGAACGCCCAGCATTTGACATCCATGATTACGGAGACCGCATCGTGAGAGCGCTGAGCGGCGTTGGATGCCGCAGAACGTTTGCAGCCATCGTTCATGGTCTAGACAACTTTGAAGCCTCAAAGTACCTGCTGGCCTCCCTGCAGCTGGTAAAACATCTGCACAGACATCAGCGATCAACCAATAACAGCACAGAGATCACACACATCAGACCACACTTACTTTAATGATCTGAGCACACTCAAATCCAAAGGAGGCATTTTGCGCGTTTTGTGACTAGTTTGGCCCAAACAGTGAACAGTCAGGGATGTCATCAAATGATGATGAATTCTCTAAAAAGCATAAACAATAAACTGCAGCATTGATACGTTAATCTGGTGTCATAGTTACAGCTCTGCACACACAGTTCGGTACAAGGATGAGCGCAGCGCTGCAGGTGTTTAACATTCTGTTGCTGAATGTTTCCTGATGAGGTCATCCCATCGAACTGAATAAAAAAAACATGTTTGGTCCAATTAGTGTCAGGAGCTTTTACCATGGGACCACACAAAATATCCAGGCTTTATACAGAAGTAGATGATGTCACCATGTCCATCTTTTATATACAGTCTCTGTTTAGACCCACTATAGCATTCGCACTGGGTATCGTCACTGATTTCTATAACTGATTGGATTCAATTTGATTTAGACTCAGAAATATTTTAATTCTGATCTTTTATCAGTATATATACATATTTATATCTATGCATTAAAAACAAAGCTAAGACTTGTGAGAATTCATCAGAGGTGGTCTCTGAATACACAGAGAGGCAGCTGTGCAGGAAATGTGGTTTTTATTGTCCTGGGCACAAAAGAGGGAATTCATGACAATGTCTTTCAAACATAGAGCATAGTTTGGATCTTCTTTTGCTGCCGGTTCAATGAATTTTGGTCAGAGTGACGAAACCTGCAGCTTCAGAACTTGTGAGATGTCAGCTTTCAGCAACGACAGCATGTCCGCATGTGCCGTTTACCTGCTCTCATTTGCTTTTTTAACTGTTTGGCAGTGGTTGAAATAGTTTTGTGAGCTTTAACCTGAGATTCTGGTGTTTCTGGCAAAATACATTTATATTTAAAAATCGATTCAGGAATTAATGGATTGATACACTATTCAAATTGAAATCGATTTAAATAGGATAATTGATTTTTTTTTTTTTTTTTTTTAAACCTGCCCCTATCGTGGATAGCTGTGTTCATTCCAGTGAACAGCAAGGTGTGTGTTTAGGGGTTTTACTGTGAAAAAGGTAAGGACAGGAAACTGGATCAGTCTGGTGGTTTTATTCTGAAGTTTTATTTTGAAAATCCTCCATGACAGAAGTGGTGCTTTTATTTCTTTAAATCCTCTGAGCTGGTTAAAGACAGACGAGAGTCTGATGAGCTCGCTGATCAATAACAGAACAGCTGTCTGATCACTTTATTGATCAGTGACACCGTCAGAAGGTTGAAAGTCTGTTCTGATGAGTCTTCACTTCCTGTTGATGGATGGCTGCAGCTGATTGGTTGCTGATCATGACTCTCTACTTTCTGCAGGCAAACGACTACACGGTGGAGATCGACAGTTGTGCCGGTTTGGAGGGAAGTTTGGACACAATGGCTCTGACTCTACTGAGCACGCACAGAGCGACGGACAGATTTGCCACGCTGAAGGCCTGAATGCAGCACAAGCCGCTCTGACATCATCATGTTACGTTTAATCGATGATCAATGTTGTTGAATTTTTGTAATAAAATGTTTGTCACTGTCTGCACTCTCTGTGTCTGTGGGGAAAATCTGATGGTAACAAGAAGCCAAAAAACAAAAACGCACGACCTTCTGACGAGAACCTGTCTGTCACTCACGCTTCATTAAAAGTCCGCCATAATATAACTTGTTTCCACAGCAACATTACAGCTGATCAGTTTCCATGTGACCAGCATGATCTGCCCTATCGCTGACCTGTTCACAGGAATCAGCGGGGTCCTCACACCCTGAGGCCAATCTGACCTTTAACTATGAAAACTGACACTTTCTCAGAGAGCATGTCCCACTGCCATTTATGTGACAGACTGGAGGAAATGCCCGAGCATGCACTTCTTCCAGCTGTAAACACACTTCATCCACACTGAGGAAAAGAGAAGTAAACTTAACCTGATAAACATCTCAGCTCCACATGGAAGCAGTCAGACTGCTTCACTTGTCTGAGGAACAGGAAGTCTGTCTAGGTGTCAACAGAGGAACACCTTAAACAGGAAATCTGTGTGTGTTCCTCTCCTGACACCAGGCCCCACACACACACACACTGAAACCATCAGGCTGAGACAGGAAGTGAGGGAGCATGCTCTCTGGATTTTACATTGTTATTATCGACAAACTTTCACTTCAAACACGTTTACAGTTCTGTGTTACCATGGAGAAGTGTCCCGTTTTAGGACAAGAAGCAGTTTATCCCCCAGCTGTGAGTGGGGTTGTTATGAAAACAGTCTGTAATTGGTTGCTATATAGCCAGCGCTCACAGCGTGGCATAGTTTTTGATGTGTTTGCGGACACTGTCGGCGATCTGCTCATCACTCTTCATCCTGTTGTAGTAGTCGAGAAAGAGGCCGTCAGGGCTGACAAGGTAGATGAGGATAGTGTGGTCCACAATGTAGTCACCATCCTCGTCTTTGGGCCCGGCGCTGGCGTACACTCTGTAGTCCCGCCCTGCGTGCTTCACCTCCTCGACCGTCCCCGTCAGCCCAATCAGCCGGGGATGGAAGTCTTTAACGTACCGGGCAAGCGCCGCCTCATCGTCCCGCTCTGGGTCTACAGTGATAAAAAGGGGCTGCACCGGCGGCAGCGAGGCGTCGCGGTCCAGAGTCATCACGACAGTGCTTAGCTTTTCCAGCTCTTCGGGGCAGATGTCAGGGCAGTGCGTGAAGCCAAAGTACAGCAGCACCCAGTTGCCCAGGAAGTCCTTCTTCGTCCGGCGGCACCCCGTGTGGTCCATGAGGCTGAAAGTGCCCTGCCCCAGCGCCACCTGCCGCAGCTGCTCCACTCGCTGCTGCTGCAGCTTCTGCTGTTTCTCTGAGTGCACAAACCACCACACACCCAGCAACCCGCCGCCGAACAACAGCGTAACCAGCAGCCGAGTCCGCAGCTTCATTTTAGCCACTACTGACGGCGACGAGTCCCGATCACCAGAGAAGAAGCGAGCCTGAGGAAGCCTGTCCTGCAGTGCTAGCCGCCACCTCAAACTCAGCACCGCCGAAGACACAAATGTCCTCCGGAGTGCCGCTCCTCCTCGCAGGTCACCCATGATGCACCGCAGCCCCAACATCTCCACCACCTGCTATAAGACAGGAAGACCAGATTATTTTATTATATTATTTATTCTGATCATTAATCTGTCAAATTATTGATTATAAAACATGTTTCACTTGTGTCTATTAAACTTTAGATCCGCTTATTTTATTTGAAGTCTGACTTCAGAAACACACTGAAACGCTAAGCTCAAAACATTATTTTAGTTTTAAAAATTTACCAAAATAAAATCCATTATCATCACATGTTATTAGTTTCTGACATTCATAAAATAAATAAATAAATAATTAGTTTAAATGTAAAATCTTGGCCCCTTTGGTCTTCCATATACTCATTACCCTTTTAATCGTCTTTGGGGATTTTTCCTGTTTTAGTGAAGTTAAACCCACGTGACACTGCCTTACCTAGACCCCAGACCTTCAGTAACTCTCAGGTGAGTTTACGTCCTCACCTGTTACTGACCGCGTCACAGGACAAATGACGATAAACACATACAAACACCAGCCGAAGAGACACCCCCCCCACACACACACACACACACACACAGCTGATGTCAGGACAGTGCTACAGGGTTTCCTGGTGACTGAAGGTTAAGGAGCACGCGGGTTAGCCAAAAGCTAACTGAGTGTCGGCTCGGGATAATGCTATTGCACGAGCTGCTTTAGCCTCGTGAATTCAGCGAGTTCCGGTAAAAACGAGGTGCGGACTCACCTGTTTACCTTTTAGACCCCACACTAATGTGACCGGCTCCTGCCACAAGTCCACCGAACACTCCTCCGGCTTCTGCTTCTTCTTCTATGGTGGTTTACCGCAAACATCGAGATGCAGTGCCGCCACCTGCTGGAGTGACGAAGCAGGACTCCTAAATCTACAACTGCACTTGTCTCCACCTTTAATCTTACAGAGAATGTGATGATTTCATGGATATTTAAAGTAAATACTGAGACAAATTTAGTAATCATGTTTTTACAGTCCTGTGGTCTCAGCCTTAGATACTTATCAAATCAAAGCCCATGTAGAAACAAACAAACAAATGAACAAAATATGTTCTCCTTCATTTCTGTCAAACAAAGCTGTATGAAACGTTTCCAGCTGTTAGTATCATGGTTGCTAGGCAACCTGGGCAGCGCGACCGAGGCTAGACCGTCCCATTTCAGAAGCCTCGCACTTCCGGCCTTAGCGGTCTTTGAGTGCGCGGCCCTTGTGGACCGTTAAAGATGCGTACTTTAAGGCTGCAGACCCTGAATTGGGATACAGCCCTGGTGACACGTAATCTCCACAACAGCCTCTCTTCATTCATCATGTTTGTGTAAAATGTCTTTCGTGTCATTATCAGCTGTAAGACTGGCTTCTTCCTCTGAATGGCGCCGTCCGGCGCCACTTTAATCAAACAAACATCTGCACGTTCATGTTATCAGGAAATCATACAAAATCACAACTAACATAATTTATTACAGCTCCTGCAGTCAGAGCAGCTTTCGGGTAACCTGAGCTCAGAGTTCAGAACTTCACCTGAACGATGAGAACGGGAAAAAAATCAAGAATTGAAACTAATCAGGTAAAAATACTCATGTTTCCGTGATTTCACCTCTAAATTAAATCAGAACGAGCGCTCAGAGGGGATTCTGACTGATCATTCAGGTTTTAACTCGTTTTTTAGGATTTAATCTAAGAAGCTGAAAATCATGGTTCACGTGCATCCTCTAACCGTCCGTCTCGCGCAGCTCAGCTTCTTCTCTGCTGCGTCGCTCCATGTTTCTTTAATGAGCTCTAAGGGCAGCACAAACCGGCTGAAGCACCACTGAAGAAGGAACCAGGTCACATCGCAGCGCAAACACACAGCATGCACAGTGCACAGCTGATTTTCCTCTTATCATTCTTCTTCTTATTATTATTCTTATTATTCTTATTCTTATGTAACACACCCAAAGAAAGATTCTAGGTCTGACCAACCGTCTCAGTCGTGGGCAAAAAAATGACAGTCAATAAAATTCTAAAAGATAATTTATTTACAAAAAAATATCAAGAGATAAAAGATAAAACAGTCCAGTGTCCCATTTATGAATCGTATAAAAACACATAGTCCCAAGGCCAGAGCCAGCTATGCCACATGGCCAGTTGCACTCCGCGTGTTGCCTTTAACAGGGTTAGAAGTTGTCCTTGGAGACCCCTGCAAGCATATAGCCAGTGGTCACTCCAGCCTCTGCAACTCTGCTGCCTTTAGGCTGTGGCATATAATAGGCCCTGGCCTGCACAGAGAGACAAAATGACACCTTCAGTATAAAATTCATAGCGCAAAACCCATCCATCCCAAACATATCTGATTTCTTTTCATCACATTACATACCTGCACAGAGAGACAAAATGACACAGCAGTGTTTGTAGTGTGGGCTATAAGTAGACCAGTGTATCAGTGCAATCAAGTACACCTGCCTCTAATTAGTCCAACCCCATTCCACCCATTGGCTCACCAAAAATGTGACACACACACACAAAACCACTCCCAACCCAGTGCAACTTCACATAATAATATGGAGCTGAATTAACACAGGCACATTAGTCTACCATGTTACAATTATTATTATTATTATTTCCAGGTGCTGCAGTGGTTAGCACCGTTTCCTCACAGGACAAAGCCTCCAGTTTGGGGCCTCCTGATTGGCCGGTTCTTTCTGTGCCTGCCTGTGTTTCCTTCCTTTGTCCAATGACGTGAGTTTCAGGTCACCTGTGATTCTGACAGTGACGTGAGGGCTGAAAGCCAGTTTAAAGAGTCCAGCTGAGTGATTTAGAACTTTTACATAACCCTGCAGTGCTGAGCACACACAGCATCTCTCACTGTGTTCACATCCTGTTTGCACGTCCACACTAACACAGCGCGTCTACAAACGTCTTTGAGCTTCAGACAGAAGCAGAGACTCAGACAGCAGAGACGGTTTAATCTTTTACTCCCCTCCAAGTTTCAGAGTCTTCAGAGCCATCGTTTAAATGGAGAGTTTCAGATCTACAGTCACAAACTTTCATGCAGTTTCTAATAATAATGTGCTCAGTCTGAGCCAAAACATCAGGATGCAGATGCCGTTTTTTCTACTCTGGGATATCTGTGATGTCACACAGAGGGGGTGTCTTCGTCAGACCCATTAGCTTGTCTCTACTCCGCTCTCGAGGTTCTAACTCCTCATCAGGACTTATTTATTTTAAGATTATTTATTTATTTTACAGTTTGTTTTCTCAACCTTCACAGCTGCGAGAGGAAGCCAGGCAAAGGGCAGCCAATCAGAGGAAAGCTGCTTTCATGCAGTGGTTCTCCTGAAGGTGGTCCTGCAGTGGTCACACCCTACACCTTTTACCCTTCATCACCATAACAGAGTTATTAAAAAAAAAATACTAATTTGTTTATTTCTATTTATTTCACTTAGTTTGACTCCACCCACCACCTGCAGAGGCCACCAGGGGGCTCAAGAACTGCTGGTTTTAAGGCAGGAGGTCCCAAACACACTATTATTATTATTATTATTATTGTTATCATCAAGAGTTGCTGTTGTGTCGTTATGAAGTGAAAGCTCATCTGTGCTGTATCCCGTTTGCTGAATGTGGGTTCAGCGAGGCTGTCAGTCACAGAGCTGCTCTCAGAGGTTCTGGGAAAACTCTGAAACTGGGAATGAGCGGACTGGAAACCTCTTCACTGTAGATGTCAGTGATTCTGGTTTCTGTCTCTGTGGGGATTTTGAACGTTCAGGTGGAGTTTTAGTTTTAACCCTGCAGCTTCCTGGATCTTTGGGAGGTCGGTGCTCAGCTTTCATTTCCCTCCTCTCTCATCTTTGTGGCCTTTAATGTTATCCAGCCTGGATTTGTGTTGCCTAGCAACAGAAGTGAGCGAGTTTGCAGCGTTTCCATTTTCACCGGCAGTCGACTGAGAGCCAACGAGTCTTGCAGAGCGTCTGTGTCACCTTGTGTTAAATCTCTCCTGCAGGTGCGACCCAGAGACTTTCAGCTGAGACTAAAACCGCAGTGAAGCATTACTTTTAATGGGGAATAAGACAATTATTCCCCATTAAAACAATTATTAGACAGTTAATCAATACTGATATCAGTCTTTTTTTTTCTGTATCAAGACTGAAATAAAATCAGTGTTTGTCATTATTGTGTTTGTTTTGCTTCACATGGCCTTGTTAGAGTTGAACACTGTTTCTGTCTGACCACTTGGTGAATCATAACCTGGGCCACAGAAATGTGATCCTTGTTATGTCTGCAGCTGCAGCCACTCACACGTCTTCAGTTTCACTGACTGCAGATCAGAGGCAGGAATGGGTTAATAAATGACGTCATGTAGGCTGATTGTGCATTCACATCATGGCCTCTGTCCGTCTGTAGCATGTAGTGACGTCACTCTGCATCACGCTGAGAGAGCAGCTGAGGAGGAAATATAGGACAACAGGAGGAGGAAGAGGAGGAGGAGGTCTGCAGCAAAGCCTGAAACCACAGAGAGTGGTTCAGAGACGAGCAGATCTGCATCAGGTACGTCTTCATCCTGCATGTGTGTGTTGTGTTTGAGCAGCAGAAAAAGGTCGTGCCACAGCCTGTTAGCTGAATCTAATGGAAGAGTTTAGCATTTTAAAACTGCAATGAGGCAGGGAGAGGATGTTCCAGCAGAAAATCCAAGGAATGACATTTAAACTTTTCCTTTATGAAGGCACAATGACAGGGAAACAGGGAGATTTCAGGCTTTATGGTCACAGTGCAAGCTCAACGAAATGACACAGACCAATGAATGAGGACTTTAATATCAGCAGCAGGACAGCACATACAGAGCACATATAGAGGGTGATGACATGGTGGTATTAATGTGTAATAGTGAGGATAAGATTGTAGTCCAGCTCATGTCAGAGCTGCTCTCAGTGTAAAACCTTCAACATGAGGAGTTTCCGCAGATATATCAGATTAACATTGCTGAAGCTGTTCCTGGTTGTGTCTCAGTGTTCATGTTTGAGTTTCCACGTCAGCTGGGAACTCTGAGGTGTTAAAGCTAATCGATGCTTCTGTATCAGCACCGTGTTCTCATCAGTCTTTTTGTCCTACTTGATCATGCTGTGTCTGTTTTTCTAGTCTTTTGTGTGTTTTGGAGTGTTTTGTAGAAGCCTGGCATCAGACAGAAATGTGTGCTAGTCCCTTTAAACTATCCCTGAACGGCTGCACTTACATGCAGAATGCATGAGTACTTGCAGTGTGACTGAAGGTTTCAAGTTAGCTTTACATCCTTTCAATCGGGAAATGTGATGTGTGTTCTCGTCAGCGCTTCGTCCCTGAAAATATTTACAGTTAGAGTGTTTTAAAATCTCAGCAGAGGAGCAGTTTGACATTCAGGTTTAAGTCATGAAATCAGGTGGATCGTTTCCTCTGAAGGGTTTAAACTTTAAATAAATATAATCTGAATACCAAGCTCCAGGTAAACACAACCGCAGCCTTAAATCTGACAGCCTTTCCCAACCAACCAATCTCTGGAGACCAACAAACCTCTCTAAACGATCATCAAAGGCCACACTGATGAAGAACAAGCACTGCACAGAACCGTAAAACACATTCCAAGATTAATAAATGAAGCTAGCACTGAAGCTCCAAACTAGCAGTTCTTCTAGTTTCCACTAGAGGCTCCAGGAGTGACCCAGGACCAATAGACTTCATTGTTAAAATAAACATGTTTACAGTCTGAGACGGGATAGAAACTGGTTTGTGCGCTGTACATAATTTCCCACTTCCTGAAACTATTTTACTTCTGTTACATCATAAAGATAAGTAAAAGGAAGTAAAAGACAGGAATGGGAAGAATAAGAGTGTTTCTACATGCAGATGACATAGATTTATAAGCTGGAAAAGAAGGAGACTGCAAAAGTTTATCTGGGGTTCATATCAAATATAACGTCTGTATGGGGGGAAAATGTTTTTATAAGTCATATGTTTAATTTTACTAACAGGCCATCCAAGAAGTCTGAGCTCCAGTTTTGGTCACCAGTGAAATTCTAGGATTTTGATTGGATGTTACTGCACAGGTATTTGTGTCTGTGAGGCTCTGCCCTCTGAAAACAAAACATAGCACCTCAGGGGTCAAACTACTAAAACTGATGGCACAAAGCAAACAGCCGATAGCCCTCTTTTATTCACAGTCTGCTAAAGGTTAGCACTATTTGTAGGTAACATACCAGCAAACTGAGAGTTAAGGGATGCAGTGGTCCAGGTGATCTCTGTGGTCAATTCTTATTTCAGTCATTTGTCATGAAGAGCGGTCCCAATTTATAACTGTATAGATGACACCAGCCGCCCATGGTAGCTGTTGATTGGTTCTTGTGGCAGTGGTGTCCGCAGAGAGATGCTGTGTTTGCTCCCCTCTCACTGAGGTTATGCGGGTTGGTGGTTAAAAGGCAGCAGAGCTGCAGAGTGAGACATGTGGAGATAGAGTGCGTGTTTGAGGCCTGCACGCTGCCCGCCTCCTCGTGATGCAGTATCTGTCGCAGCTCTCACCGCCTCTCCCTCCTCCCCCTGTGTTTCCCTCCCAGCTCCAGAAGGATGAAAGGGCTGCAGTGGCTCTCTCTACCCGGAGCGTGAGGACCCTTCCTGGGCTCCATCTGCCTCATTCTCTCCCCTCCTCACCCCTCTGGAGCTCTGACCCCCTCATCTCTATAGCTTCCCGTCAATCAGAGGAAACATGGATGCCTTCCGGCTGCCGCCTGTCATCGAGGAGGTCCTCGACCCATCCGGTCAGTCACTGTGTGTGCGTGTGTCTGTGTGAAGGGATAAGCATCAGAGTCCTCATTTTTAGTCCCATTTATTTTACCTTACATTTATTTTATCTTCACCTTGTTAATTATGTTCAGCACTTCCTGTTTCACATAAAAACCATAGAGGCTAGAACAAGGTGTAGACATTTCAAATGTGTGTCAAAGGTGCAGACTGAGGTGCACGCTGGAATTCAAATTATTACTTTTGATTTAAGAGAAACACGTTCTCCTTTATATGAAATATTATATTAGAATTATCTTATTTTATGGGATTTTAACTCTTTTGTTGTTTTTATGCTGATGGTACACACATTTAAAGGTGTTTTGCTGCCAGGTGAAGTCAGGTATATTCAGTTGTTTACCTTTTTCCTGCCCCTCACTTTAAATGATTTGCTGTTAATGATGCACCAGATTAAATAAAGGTTAAATCCAGCAGATGTCTCTGCAGCACAGCACACAAAAAATTTGGACATTGAGTAAATTTAGAGGATTTTAAAGTATTTAAAACAAGGATATTTGATAAAAACTGTTAACCTGCTTGAAAACCTCAGACAGTTTCGGTATTTATCTCCCACTAAAATAAAGGGTATGACTTTCAGTGACAAACAAGAAGAAACCTGGTTTATTAAGAAGAGCCCTGGTGGTCAAGTAAAGAAGTGCATCATGGTTTTATAATCTTTTAAAATAAATATTGTTTTATTTGGAAACTCCTACAAAATAAGAGAAGTGTATTTTCATCTCTCTTTGTTAAAAATCCTCCTCTGCCTCTTCATTGTCTCCTTCCTCTCTGAGCAGATGAGCTCTGTGAGCTGAAGGAGGAGAAGCCCATCATGCTGGCAGATACCCTCACAGCCAAAGAGAGGGAGTCCCTTGAGGAGAAGGAGGAGACAGGGGGTGAAGGAGAGAAGGGGCAGGAGGAGGATGAGAAAGAGGTGAAGGAAGAGAAGTCTGAGGAGGAGGAGGAGGAAGGCGGCGATAAAGGTAAAGAAGAGGAGCTGGAGGAGCTGAAGGCTCAGGTGTTGCAGCTACTGCTGGAGCTGGAGGAGACACGGGAGGTGTCTCAGAGACATGAGGAGAGCTTCATGGAGCTACAGGGTGAGGAAACGTCACTTTGCTTCATATTCATGGTTGTTACTCCTTCTGCATCTCCTGTTATGCAGGAGCACAATCAAAACTGCTCCCAACAAACATAGAGGTTTACATCAGCTCTGTAACTTTCCTCTTATCTGTATTTCATTTTATTCAATTTAATAACGGTACAGTACTCTGTTTTTGGTAACCTTTGTCCTTGATGTAAATATGTGAAAACTGTGTATGTTTCTGTTCTGTGTCTTGTGTACTGTTTGTTTGTATATGTGTCTTTCTTGCTGCTGTTACACCCAAATTTCCCCATGTGGGACAATTAAAGGATTATTCTATTCTATTCTATTCTATTCTATTCTATTCTATTCTATTCTATATCATTTCTCCTTTCAAAGGTCTGTTAGAGGAGGAGCGGCTGGCCAGCGCCCACCAGGCCGAGAGCTTCACCCGGCAGATCCAAAGGCTGCAAGGTGAGCTCCTTCACCTCCCTGACTCTGACAGTATGACACTCTGATTCTCTGACACTCTGACACTGACTCACAGACTCTGACTCTCCGAGAGTCTGACACTCTGAGACTGTGAGTCTGACTCACTGTCTCTGACTCACTGACTGACTCTCTCTGGCTCTTTGACACTTTGACTCTCTGACACTGACTCTCTGATCTCTAAGACACTGACACTCTGAGACTCTGACTCACTGACTCTCTCTGACTTTCTGACTCGCTGTGACTTTCTGATCTCTCCGACTGTCTCTGACTATGACCCTCCAACTCTTTCTGACTCTGATTTTCTGATGCTCCCTGACTCTCTCTTGCTCTCTGACACTTTGACTCTCTGACTCTCTGACACTCTGACTCAGACTGACTTTCTGAGACACTGACTCTCTGAGACACTGACTCTCTGACTCTGACTCTCTGAGACAGTGACTCACTGACTCTGATTCTCTCGGCCTCTGACTCTTGGACTCACTGACACTGACTCACTGACTCTGACTCTCTAACTCTCTGAGACTCTGAAACTGTGATATTGACTCTCACTCTAATTCTCTCACGCTGTCTGACTCATTCAGCCCAGCTGCGTTCAGTCCAGGAGGAGATGGACAGTCTGGAGGAGGAGAAGGAAAGCGAGCTGGAGGAGGTGCAGCAGGAGCTACGCTCAGCTCAAGAGGAGGTGCTAATGCTGCAGCAGGCAGCCGAGGAGGCAGCAGCAGAGAGAGAGAATGACATTGCCTCCCTTCAGGAAGAGCTATGCCGTCTGAGGGCGGAGCTACAGCGTCTGCACGCCACAACAGCCGAGTACGAACTTGAGGTGACAACACTGAGAGCTGAGCTGAGCATGAAGAGCCACAGCACACTGACACAGGGTAACTGCAACTAAACACAGTAACTATAACTCTAAGTAATATTAACCTACATTATCTAAGGTTTAGTACTAGTAACTGTAACTAAGTAGGAGAACTGTAACTAACAGATGGGACCTTTATCACCTGAGATGAAGGAAACAAAGTGAACAAACATCTGATGCACCAATAATGCAGAGATGTAATAACGTGTTTGTTTCTTCATTAGAATCAATAAGACAATTATTAGTCAGTTAATCAATACTGATATCAGTCTTTGTCTACTGATACAGGTGAGGTCACTCAGCTGCAGGACGAGTTCAACTCTCTGACAGACCAACATCAGAATCTGACTAGTGACAACAAACAGCTGAACAACAAGGTGGAGGAACTGCAACAACAAGACGCGTGAGTGACCTGAGCAGCTTCAGTCAAAACATCCACCTACACCTGACACTCTGACTCTTAAAATGTGCGAAAATTCTTCAAGCTTGGGTTTTCTACCAGAGGCTTTCACAGCTATGCAGATGACACCCAACTTTATCTATCCATGAAGCCAGATAACACACCAATTAGTTAAACTGCAGCAATGTCCTAAAGACATAAAATCCTGGATAACCACTAATTTAACGCTTGTAAATTTAGATAAAACTGAGGTTATTTTACTCTGCCCTGAAAATCTTAGAAATATGGTATATAACCAGATTCTTACTCTGGATGGCATTATCTTGGCCTCCAGTGACACTGTGAATCTTGGAGTCATTTTTGACCAGGATATGTCCTTCAGTGCGCATATTAAATAGATACAGATGTGGACAAAATTGTTGGTACCCTTCAGTCAATAAAAGAAAATCTCACAATGGTCACAGAAATAACCTTAATCTGACAAAAGTAATAATAAATAAAAATTCTATAAATGTCAACCAGTGAAAGTCAGACATTGCTTTTCAACCATGCTTCAATAGAATTATTTAAAAAATAAATGCATGAAACAAACTACCAAAAGGCAACATTGCAGACATAGAGGGCAGCTACAAGTACCTGGGGATCCCACGGGCAAATGGGAACAATGAAGAGGCCGCTAGAAAAGCTGCAACCACCAAGTACCTGCAGAGGGCCAGGCAAGTCCTGAGGAGTCAGCTGAACGGTAAGAACAAGATCCGGGCTATCAGCACCTACACCCTGTCCATTATCAGGTACCCTGCTGGGGTAATAGGCTGGCCAAAGGAGGCGATAGAAGCCACTGACATCAGAACAAGGAAGCTCCTGACCATGGGTTTCACACCAAGTCCAGCACCCTGAGCCTGTACGCTAAGCGGAAGGAAGGAGGCTGGGGACTGGTGAGTGTCAGCACCACAGTCCAGGATGAGACAACAAACATCCTCGAATACATCAGTAAGATGGCCCCAACTGACCGAGTGCTCAGTGAATACCTCAGGCAGCAGAAACCCAAGAATAAGGAGGAAGAGGAGGAACCATCATGGAAGGACAGGCCCCTGCACGGTATGTACCACCGGCAGATAGAGGAGGTGGCTGATATCCAGAAATCCTACCAGTGGCTGGACAAAGCTGGACTGAAAGACAGCACAGAGGCACTAATCATAGCAGCACAGGATCAAGATCTGAGCACAAGATCCATAGAGGCTGGGGGCTATCACACCACGCAAGACCCGAGGTGCAGGCTGTGTAAAGATGCCCCAGAGACAATCCAGCACATAACAGCAAGGTGTAAAATGCTAGCAGGCAAGGCATACATGGAACGCCATAACCAAGTGGCCGGCATAGTGTACAGGAACATCTGTGCCAAATACGGCCTGGAAGTCCCGAGGTCAAAATGGGAGACGCCCCCTAGGGTGGTGGAGAATGACCGAGCTAAGATCCTGAGGAACTTCCAGATACAGACGGACAAAATGGTGGTGGCTAACCAACCGGACATAGTGGTGGTAGACAAACAGAAGGAGACGTAGTGATAGACGTAGCGGTTCCGAATGGCAGCAACATCAGGAAGGAACACGAGGAGCTCGAGAAATACCAAGGGCTCAGAGAAGAGTTTGAGAAAATGTGGAGGGTGAAGGTAACGGTGGTCCCAGTGGTAATCGGAGCACTAGGTGCGGTGACTGCCTAACTAGGTGTGTAGCTCCAGCAGATCCCAGGAACAACATCGGAGATCTCTGTCCAGAAGAGCGCAGTCCTAGGAAGAGCTAAGATACTGCGCAGGACCCTCAAACTCCCAGGCCTCTGGTAGAGGACCTGAGCTTGAAGGATAGACCGCTTGCAGGGGCGAGTGGGTATTATTTTTTTTTTTTTAGGGTGTTATTATATATCTCACTTTGTCTCCTGAAGCTACTGTTCCAACAGATCTTCTGTCTAATGGCAAACAGGTGTGATGACGTGTATCTGGCAGTCAGAGCGGAGGGCAGTACTGAATATGAAAAGGACAACCAGGTGAAGGCGGACTCTTATATCACGGTGTTCCAGTCCAGACCTGAGCAGAAGGACTCATCTGATATACAGGAGGAGATCAGCATCCTGAAGGTCAAACTGAGACAAGCTGAGGAGACAGCGCAGAAGGTCCAGAGAGAGGTGAGAGGTGACTGCTGTTTATGAGCTAAAACATCTGGATGTTTACTACAGACGGACATCATATTTGGTCAGTTTAATCGAAAGACTGTTGATATCTTGAATTGCAAAGCTTTTGATTTTACCTTTAACAGTCATCTGTAGCAGCATGGCAAATTTCAGCATTTCAACATTAAAAAACAGGCAGTTGTAACTCGAATAGAATAGAATAGGAACATGCTTTACTGTCATGGTACATGTTTAATGAAATTGTAGGAAATTGTTCCCAGTATGTCTGTGAAGGTTCTCAGTCATCCAGGTCATCGTAGTCAAAGGAGCTTGCAAAGAAAAGCGTCTGGACTTCTTTAAGTTGCTTGAAGACGTTTCACCTCTCATCCGAGAAGCTTCTTCAGTTCTAAGGTCAAATGGTGGAGAGTCCCAGATATAAACCTAGTGGGAGTTCCCCCCACAGAGGGACAAAAGGACCCCCTGATGATCCTCTAATCGCCTGAGCCAAGGTGTGAAACTGGGTGTGGGTCCCAATCAGCCAGAGTTTCGGGTGTGTTCATTGTGAAACCTGGCCCCACCTTATCATGCGAATTCCTGAGGTCAGATGGCCCAGGATGTGAGTGGGCGTTAAGGCGTCTGGGAAGGGATCTCAAAACTGGATTATAGATGGCAGAGAGTTGGTGTCGTAAACCCCCGCCTCTGTTCAAAGATGGTCGCTCACAGTGGACATAGATGGCTTCTTTCACTCCTCTTTCAAACCATCTGTCCTCTCTGTCCAAAATGTGAACATTGGCATCCTCGAAAGAGTGTCCTTATGCTGTACAGTGCAGCGAGGAATGCTCAGACCTCTACATTGGAGAGACCAAACAGCCACTTCACAAGCGCATGGCACAACACAGAAGAGCCACCTCCACAGGACAAGACTCAGCAGTCCATCTGCATCTTAAGGATAAAGGACACTCTTTCGAGGATGCCAATGAGAGGTGAAACGTCTTCAAGCAACTTAAAGAAGTCCAGACGCTTTTCTTTGCAAGCTCCTTTGACTGTTCCCAGTATGGAATCAGCATCTTCCAATAGTCCAAAGAGGTCCTGACCTGCCCATAGTATCTTTGTCTCTTATATAAATATCTGTTATTGATTTGTTGTTGTGTTTCTTCTGTCCTTCCTTCAGTGTGAAGGTTTGAAAGGTGAGCTGGCCGAGCTTCAGCAGCTGTATGACTGCAGCCAGCGGGAGCGAGCGGCACTTGAACAGGAGCTGCAGCGCTGCAAGGCTGAGCTGCAAAAACTGGTGGGCAGGAAGTCACAGGTGAGAGGTCACAGGTAAAAGCCTCAGGTGCTTAGTGAAGTTGGGTATGTTACACTGTTAAAATATTTCAGTACTGATAGATTATTTGGTCTCAAGTAACCATGCCTGACAGAGATTAGGGTTAAAACTCCCTCCCTCTGGAGAGGAAAGGGTGAGGTTTAGATTAACATAGCAGAACATTTTCAGGTAAGTGTTTAGAGAAAAAAAATCTGGTCCGTGCTCTGTCACATGACGCCTCTCTGTCTGTACTGTGTGCATGTTGGCCGGTAACAGCTAAGCCCAAACGCTCTCTGGATCATTTTGCTTTCAGCTCTGCTCGTGGCCGGTTTCTGACAGTTTTTCTGTGAGCTTCTAAATGTCTGTCGCTTCAGGGCACGTTGTCTTTTGTCTGGTCTTTCGCCTATATCGCACAGCCCTTGAAAATGAATTTCATACAAAAACAAAGAACACGGACATTTACAGCTCATCTGATATGGAACATCTCCTGCAAGACAGACCAGTCCAAACAGTTTGGGACTCTTTACTTTAACATCAGTAAATCAATTCTTCCCGGAGACTCCAAAACTTGAACAAATAAATTCACACCTTATGACTCAAATTGACTTGAGGGTTCACTAGGTAGGATGTGAAATTCAACTGATTTTAATTTTTCATAATGTCAAATGGATTAAAGAGATTGGAAACTTTAACAATCAGATGACACCCCCCCCCCCCCCAAGGAGCAGCATTTGGTGACAGTGAGGAGCAAAACTCCCGTCTAACAGGAAAAATCCTCCAGCCTAACCAGGATCAGGGAGGGGCAAGCCATCTAGTCTGATATAGTTCCACATAAGAGGGGCCTTAAAGATGAAGGCTCTGCCTCCCATTCTACTTTTAAATACTCTAGGAACCACAAGTAAGCCTGCAGTGTGAGAACAAAGTGCTCTAATGTGGTGATATGGTACTATGAGGTTATTAAAATGACATGGGGCCTGATTATTTAAGAGCTTAAATGTGAAGAGCAGGATTTTAAATTCTGGATTCTTAACAGGGAGCAAATGAAGAGAGGCCACCTGTCAGTACTGTTGCTGCAGCATTTGGGTTCAACTGAAAGATTTTCAGGAAGTTCTTAGGGCATACAAATAACAAATTGCAGCAGTTCAACCTAGAAGTAATAAATACAATAACTAGCTTTTAGCGTCACTCTGAGACAGGATATTTCTAATTTTAGAGATATTGCAGACAGCAGTCCCACATATCTATTTAATATGCGCATCGAAGGACATATCCTGGTCAAAAATGACTCCAAGATTTCTCACAGTGTTACTGGAGGTCAAGTTTATGCCAACCAGAGTAAGAATCTGGTTATATGCCATATTTCTAAGGTTTTCAGGGCAGAGTACACTAACCTCTGTTTTATCTAAATCTACAACCATTAAATTAGTGGTTATCCAGGCTTTTATATTTTTAAGACATTAATGTAGTTTTACTAATTGTTCTTTCTTATCTAGTTTCATGGGCAGTTAAACTGGTATGGATTTTTGCATAGCTGTGAAAATCATAATCCTTTGTCAGCACTCAAGACCTGCTGTTTGACTTCACCCTTATCTGGATCTCCAGCCATGCTTTCAACACTCCTACTTGTAATTTGAAATGTAAACTGTAAAATTAAAAACTAAAACTACACAGAGTTTGGTTTTCTAAGACTTGCTGAGGAACTTTCCTGACTCGAGCATTTGCATTCACTAGTGCTGACATGAGGTTTGACTCAGAACTTGTTGTGGCACTTGCCTTTCTTTTCTTTGGACTTTGTAAACAGTGACCTGGTCCCCAATCCACTCCTCTTCATCAGATAATTCATTCAATTTCTTATCCACCATGCAGCACTGCAGGGGTGTCATTATTTTGATAGTAGCAGCCTTTAACATTGACATTAGTTCCTCCTTCCCTTGGCAAAAATTAAATGGGATTTTTTCACAGGCCTCCAGAAAATATCACTTTGTGAAATATAAACATTTTAGGATGAATTTAGGATATTTCCACCGAGTGAGATATAAACTCACTTGTGAGAATACTAACACTAGGCTAACAAACTTGTTAGGAAACACATCAACTTTTAAGATGGCTCTCTACAGCCAAAGCTGACCTGGTAGTTCTTACCCAAAAGCTCCTGCAGGGCTGCTGATGCTTCAGATTTGATCTCCAAAAGTCTTGAAATGACAAGATGCTGATGTTTTAATGTTAAAGACTTCAAACAAAACAAAACAAAAAAAAAACCTCACCATCTTGTCTTTAAGTTTTCAGTTTCCTCACTTCATTTCCATTTTTTTGTCTGATTGCCGTCTCTTCTGTTTCACATGAAATTTACACGAGAAACTGAAAAATTCTCTGAAAATTTGATGAGTTTTCATGATCGACCTGCCTGCCTATCAGTCATTTCACATCAGATCACTCGTTTTCGTTTGCTCCCTGCTTGCCGTTCGCCCTCACGCCCTCTGACTTTATTATTCTGATTATTTCATTTTCTCCTCTCTCCATACTCCCCACACTCCTACCTTCTGTCTTCTTCCCAGAACTGCACTCGCCAGTCTGAGCCCCCTGTTCTCTCCATCCCCTTCATAGGAATGATTGTAATAGTGGCCTTGATTTGGTGCTGGTGGGAGGAGCTGGCGTCTTAGATGGGACCAGGTATGGCCATGACCTTCTTTCTCTACCAGGCACTTTCAAGGAAAACTGCCTCTGCATTTGTTTCCACAAATGAAGAAACAATTGCTTCAGATGAACCCCTCTGTCATTTAAAGAGTTTAAAAGTGGAAACCTCTGCCACCATGACTTCCCAATCTCTGTTCAAATCCAGGTTTTACTTGTTTGTTTGAACTGTAGTGGTACATCAGTCGTGCCGGGTGTTCCATCCTCCATCAGCCATGATTTTACATGCTCATGTCCCGACTGATTTAATGCTGGGCTCAGTTTGTTTTGTCAGGTTGCTTGAGTTTCTGTGAAGCAAATCAAATATGAAGGAAGGTTGGTGGTTCAATCCGCGTCTGCTTTCTGTATGCCAAATATCTTTGGGCAACATACTAACCCCAAGTTGCTCTCAGATGCCTCCATCATCTGTGTTAATGTTAGATAGAAAACACTTGCATAGAAAGAAGCGCTTGTGCGAATGGGTGTGAATGTGTGAATGAGCCAAGTTGTGCAAAGTTAGCTCATAGTAGAAAAGCACTATATAAGAACTGGTCCATTTACCATCTGTCCATCAAAGAGCCCATAATAATGTAATCTTTACACTTTAATTCTTAGATTAATGTCAGAATTCCGAGAAAAAAGTCAGAATTCATACTTTTTTCTCGGAATTCTGGAAAACAAGAAAGAAAAAGACGTTCCCACTCTTTTTTTCCCCCAGTGGCCCTAATCCTCTTCCGTACTTTTATCTTTTATATCTTTTTAAAGAAAATCTATTTCTTTATTTATCTTATTTGTATTTTCTTTATCACCGAGGGCACCACTGTAATTTTTTGTTATGTTCTAGCAACATAATGCCAGTAAAGAAAATCTTGAATCAGAAGAGTCTTTGCTTGTGACACAGCACGGACTTTTTCTGTAAGATTAAATATTTTCAGTTTATGTATGATTGCATCTTAGCATTGACTCTGTTTGTAATTGTGAGGCACAAAAAACGTCCTTCACCTTTCGCCTAAACACAGCCATACAGAGGTAGTTAGAAAAATACTGAATAACCTGCCACTCACTCTTCATTTGTGACCAGTACGAATGGATTCGCAGAACATCTAAAAGTTCCCAAACATCTTAAAGGCTCCACACTAAAACTTTGCTTATGGTCATATTCAGTATTTTTTGCTGTCAATTTGTGTGGGTTCTTTGCATATGTGTTTAGAATATGCAGAGGTTGAAGAGGCTCTGCTTCAGGGGCCACCTGATTTCTTCACCCCTCTGGACCAGATCCTACAAGCACATTCAAAATGTGGTGGGAGGTCAGAATGTAGTGCTCTTTTATAAAAAGCATTGTCCCCTTTTTTATAGACATTTCCATTATTTGGTTCATCCAAATGGAAAAGAACTGCAAAGTCAAAATAAAGTTTCAAACTCCATTTAAAGTTTCCAAAATATCCAGCATGTGGCTAAAACCTAATGTGCTTATAAATTAATTTTATTCTAACCTGTCTTGTCGTCTCCCGGCAGCGCGACTGTGAAGGCTGGAACCTGGCAGTGGTGGCAGTCGCCGTGGCAGCCATTGTTGTTCTGGTTGTCCCTAGTTTCACCAGGGCTTGAGGAGTACACAGGAAGCGACCTCACGGTGAACTGTAGGATTGTGGGATTGCCGTCATCCATCCAGTGCTGCCCTCATACATGTGACCATCCTGATGTCTGCTTGTTGCATCTCCACGACTCTTTGACCAAATGCCACAGACGTCAGTGAGTGCTGGAGGGGAAAGCAATAGGAATTCCCGACATCGTCTACTATGATTCTTTACTCTTCCTGCAGGTCAGCTCTGCGCAGATGGTCAAGCGGTTGATTTATTGATTACTCACCATCACAGTTCAAGAGTTGAACAGAATATCTCATTTTGTTGTATCTTCCAGAAGTACCAGAAGTAGCTTGTCATGAGGTTCGTGAAGACAATGGACTAAGTTTCACTTTCGTGTTAGTGGATGCTACATATAAAAAAAAAATGTCTCTACATTCAGTGTTAAAATGGAAAATATAAACTCATGGGGTGAAATGATCTAATTAACTTACTGATAAAACATGCTTACTCACTTGAATAGTTTTGGTGATTATTCATTAAAATGAGATTTGATCAAACAGCAGTCCAAAACAAAAGGGTCATTAATTTAAAGGCAACACTCTGAAAAAGTAGCACATTTTTACTTTAAAAATGACTTGAGTTATTATATTTTCCTTCAGCTTTAAAATTATTTGCCTTATTTCTGTCCTGGTGAGTTTAAGGAGTACTTTGCACTTACTGATAAAGGAGAAAACAGTAGCAGATAAAACTTGATTGTTTAGCGCTTCAAATACTGCCTTCCTTCCTTCTTAATGTTATACATCATCTGATCATGTATTTGTCAGAAACTTAACGCTGATTAACTTTAATCAGTGTTAAGTTTCAGCAGGTCTGGTTTGTAGCATGAAACACTAGGATTAGCTTTATTTTACCTTCCTCACTTCTTATAAATCCGTTTACATGTCTGGATTTCTGTTTTTCAAATGTGTAGTATGACTATCTATAAAAGTAAAATAGCACTTTAAAAAAATATATTTCCTAAAGCTCATTTCTAAAGAGAGATAATTTCTGTGGACTGATTACACTGTGTTTAAATTCAGATTGTGCCAGAGTTGTTTTTATTTTGCACAGTTAGGTGTAGCAGATGGTTTTCATTGATTTATTTATTGATTTATTTTTGAACAGACACTTTCCTCCTTCTCTGAAATAAAGCTAAGGGGATTTTTTTGTTGTTCATTTTTAGCATGTTGTAGAAAATGTGATTAAAATCAAAACACAGCAAATGCTGGTGTTACTTAACATGCAAATTTTAGATTGTGTATGCAGATGACACTTTTCTTTATTTTTACGAAGAGCAGAGTTTGATCAAAACGTAATGAACTGAAAACTATAATGATTAAACAGCAAATTACTTTTTTACTAAAAAAGTCCAAATTTTATGTATGCAGATGATACATTATTTTACATCTAACAGTTGAGCACAATGCAGCAAAATGAATTTCATGAAAATTTGATTAATTGAAAAATGATAGAAGTTAAGCTCATATACAGTCCTAATCAAATAAGGGCACTGGGCAATATCTATTTACAAATAATAATGGAGGAGGACCAGAAATGATGTCATGTAGTGGAACACCTTTCACTGAATTCAAAATGACAGTGATAAGGACACAAAGTTTTATTTAGATTCCAACAGTGAATATTGTTTTGTTTATTTTTTTTCTTCTGTAGAAAATAAAAACTGGGATGGATCTTGTCTGAAAGGGGCGGCAAAAATTCAGCACTTAATGTAAAACCCCAAAGAGAAGTCTGCATCTGCATTTTGGTTGATCAAACTTCTCAGATGCCTCAGATCATCCTTCTGAATAAACACGTTTTTTTCTGTAAGCTTTAAAAAAAAATTTACTGTGGGAGATACCCAAATACATCTCTTTTTTGCTTTTGCACACATTTCAAACTTTATGGTTCCTAAGTTATGTTTACATTTAAATAGAGACCAAATAATCCTAGAAAATAAGAATAAGCTGTTCAGATGACTGTGATCCCTTTCAGGGTGGAACAAGGTATTTCTGTCAAACTTGTTTCAGTAAGATAACAACTAGCTCAGACATTCCAGTTTCTTTACAACATATGGCACTGCAAATGAAGATTGAACTGTGACACGTGTACTTGACTGAAGATATTAAAAGCATTAATTTGATAAAGCAGGGCTTTAACAAACTATGGGAATTTAAAATTAATAAAGGCTTATTAATTAATTTAAGATTATTTAAATTAATTAATAATTAAATCCGAAGTTTGATCAGGCTATTATACTGTATTGTTTAAAACAACTAGTAGCATGTGCTGTTAGGAGCTCCTATAAACATTTTGCATGACAAACACGTGTAGCCTACTTTAAAGACACTTGCTGAAGGAAAAACATATTTTACACATTTAACTGATGTTGTGAAGTTTTCTTAGTAATATGTGTAGGTCAGCTCCCAGCAGAAAAAAAAAACAATAATATATATGAAAGGTTAGTCAAGATAAAGACTTTATTGCCACACAACTTTCACGGGGTAACTTTTTTTAATGTACTTATTTACTCAAATTAAAGGTATGAAAGCCCATTACTGCCAGAAAAGGGAAACCAGTTAGGAACAAAAAATTATTATCTCATTAATGTCACTAGCTAAGTCAAATTTAATGAGATAATTAGACAGATGTTGAGTTGCACATTATTTAATCATTTTGATCAGTGAGTTTCAACTAATTTTATCTGATATTTTAGAACATAAAATACTAATAGTTATAACCTATATTTGACCTGCTAGTGTTTTTGGTATTTCCTGGGCTTGAATCTGGTTTTGTGTTGTATCAGGGCTCTCACTGTCTTTAGTGTTGTCTTTGCAGGTCTTGTGTTAAAAATGTGTCTGAAAATATGTAATTTAATCGAGACTTCCACGACCTTAACTGGCACTGAATCAATTCCTCCAGAATGTTTTTAAATCTGTGTTTTACTGTGAATACAAACTCGATACTATTTTTTTATTATTATGTCAGTAAAATTACAAAAATCTTCCTAAAAGCTGCATGCCGGTGTTCCTCTGTACCGTCTTGGTATCTTTGCTTTGATCAGGTGCTTTGTTCTGATTTTTCTTCCGCTTGGTTTCTTCTTTGTTCTGTTTTAAAGTGCATAATTTTCCTACAGCTTCTGTGACAATAAGTATGTGATAGTTTGTCAGATGTTTGCAAATCTAGCATTAAGAAGAGTCTGGGGGTGGACTGATTATTGGTTTCCTGATACATTAATATACAGCAGCACAACTCAGACTGTTTGTCCATTATGCAGAAATCACATCTGAATTTATAGAACAATTTTAAAAACTTTCTTTCATCTATTGTGTGAATATGGATTTACTTTGAAAACTTCTCAAACATCTGAGCTTCCTGTTAGGCCACCAAATCTCCTCTGATGGTTCTCGTATGTCTGTGTTGGAGTTATCTTGACAAAAGTCACAATAATATAATCAAAATACAAAATATGTCAGTTTATCTGCTGTTGTTTCTGCCACAGTAACTTGCACTTGATATCAATTTCTGGAGGTCTGTGATAGTTTTTATGTACTTCTGAAAACAGAACTAGTACTTATCTGATCCTTTTGTTGTTCTCTTTTCACAAAATTTAAATGTAAAAGTGAAAAGGCATATTTTGTTTTATCAGTGATATCCTGAATCCGTCCATCCTTAGCACAAACGTTAGCTCCCAGTAAGTATCTCCATCCTGCATGTTAGGTTTAGAGGAATAGTGACTTTGCATGAAATTAGAAGAGTAGATGTAGCCGCTGTAGCAGCTTCAGCCAAGCTGTAGCATGAGCGCTAAAATCCAATTCTTCCATTAGCTGATGCAGACTGTGTTATTAGCCAATTGTTTTTATGGTGGATTTTAGTTTCGTCTGGGTTTAACCAAGCTGAGCATGAACACTGGAACCATGGGAGCACCTTAACATCTACATGATGGTTTACATTAAGTTTATGTGGCACACAGCTAAAGACATTGTCACTGAACTAGTTTAACTTATAGAACTACAAACAGTTTAACGCAACATGTTTTCCTGCTGGTTTCTAACTGGTGTTGTGCCGCGCAGCTGTGTCTAATGGAAATAGCAGTTTATTATTATAGTTATCTATCAGTAGCAGCTAGTTCAGCCTAATTTAGCACAAGTCCGTGTAGCTGCTGAAATACTGGCATGTTTTATTAGCTAAGTGATATTTTTGTTGTTATTAGCCACTGCAGGCATTACGCTAGTTTCATCTAGTACTGACAGGTATTGTTGTAGTTTTTTGTAACTGGTGTTTATAAAATTAGCTTAGCCTAGCTTAATATGTTAGCCAGCATAACTAAAGATAGTATGCTAAATGTTTTTTCCATATTTTGGGATTTATTTGGTAGTTAGCAATAGATTTATTCAACATCATGCTAGTTGGTATAAAAATGAATGTTATGGTTTGTTGTTTTGTTTAGTTTTATTTTGTTTTGGGGGTGGGACAAGTGTTCATATGTTTAAACGTGATTAGCCAAGCTCAGAGTTGATTAGGATGTTAAACACATAGGGGGAAACTGCCAATGAGATTTAAAAAAGAAAATACAGAAGACACTGATAGCTGTCAGTTTGTCCCTGAGTTCCAGCCTTTTTGCAAAGCTAGGTTCATCCTGGATGCGTACTTAGACCACGGTGAAACTGAACCATCAGAAAAGATTTTAAAATGTCTGACTGTTTAAACTCCTCAGATTTCACTGCTGATTGTGCGTCAGGTGTTACTGTCAAGTATCAGGTGTGCTGTATGAACTCTGCTTCTACTTTGGCGTCCTGAATCTGAGCCGCAAAAAAGCGGAACATCACTGTCATCTGGCTGCTGTTTCTCTTCTTTGTTTTTGATCTCTGTTCTTGATGTTTTTGCACCATGATAACATCTGTCTGGGACTGTATTTTATGTTTGTTAAATGATCTAATACAAATAAACATAGTTTTCCTTGTCTTTCATGTGTTCAGCATTATGGTATATTTTCAGAATTACTGGTAAAAACAACCTTGAGACATTACATGCACCTGTTTCAACCATGCAATTATCTATTCAACCAATCACATGGCAGCAACTTATTGCTTTTAGGTATGTAGACATCGTGACAATGACCTGCTGAAGTGCTTGGTTGTTGGTGCTAGAGAGGCTGGTCTAAACTTGAAGCAACTGGGCTCCAGCAGCAGAAGACCTCACATGTACCACTTTTGTTCACTAATAACAGGAAGCTACAGAGAGGCTACAGTTTACACAGACTCACAAAAACTGGACAACAGAAGACAAAAAAACGTTTCCTGGTCTGATGATGATTCCTGCTAGTACAATCAGATGGTAAGTTTAGAGTTTGGTGAAAACAGCCATTATGAAGTCATTTATCAATCCTGCCTTGTACCAGTATTTCAGACTGCTGGTGGTGTGATGGTGTGAAGGATATTTTATTGACCCGCTTTTGTCACCTGAGCAACACAGTTTACAGTTTAAATACAGCATCGTAGCTGAGTATTGTTGCTGACCATGTCCATCCCTTTATGGCCATAGTATACCATGTTCTAATGCTCTATCTACTCTGTCATCTGATGCTGTGTCAGTTTCTGCTGTGAAACCTTGTGTCACCATCATAGTTGTGGCAGCTGTGTGGTGGATCAAACCAAACCAAACCAAACCAAAAGGTCCCATTAGAGCCAGAAAAGACCACAAAACCAGGAATGATTTAGGGCGGGGCTACCTAGTGGTCAAAAAGTTGCTTCATGGTGACATCATGATGGCTACTTCCATCTTCTTTATTCAGTTCATGGTGAAGGGAAAAAAAGAGTAGGAATCAGGAGTGAAGTCATGACCGTAATAAGTGGTGATAACTCTGGTAAACTGTCTGCTCTGAGAGGATGATGAGTGTATCACGGCGGCACTCGCTGTTAAATTTAGTTTGGCTCCATATTTACACTTTAGATGTGAGCTGCTGTTTTCCTCTCGTGATATCTGAGCTGGACGCAGATATTTTCAGACTCACGGTGAGTCTTTATTCCTGTCTTGTGTTTTTATAGTAAGTCTCTAAACGTGACACACAGGAAATACGCCTGATGCCACACATTTAAACTCAAAACACTACTTTCATGTTTTCACACACATGTTCAACGAGCCCACGATTCCACAGCATGAATGCAGTGAGCCACTGTGTCACTTGTCACTTTTTAATCCACTCAACCCACTAGAATCATCACTGTGGACATTTTTTGTGTATAAAGACTATAGACTATGTACAGCCACAGCGAGCACATTTTAGGCTGATGTTCAACACAGTTGGACTAAAACCAGCAGCTCTTATAAAGCTGTAACTGCACACATCTGTATGTGATTATTGCAGAGCTGATCTTGGGTTTCACTCTGGGTCAAGTTCAGCTTGTTTCACGTAGAAGCAGACTGTGCTCAGCAGGGGGCGCTGCTGTTTACGTCAATAAATCTCTTCAGTTTGTTTTATTCTTCAAAAACGCAGCATGGAATTTTTCTTCCTCTCTCGCTTGCTTCAGTTTGCCGCGCCTCCATTTGGCAGCCAATGGAATTGCAAGAAGCAGCAACACCTCATTCAATTAACTGTAAACACCTAACCTCCATTGTAGATACCATTAATTGTCATTAATCATTATCACAGAGTCTATTGTATTTTCAGATATGATATGTATTTCCAAACTGAAGTAAACTTTGATGTTTTTTATTTATGCTTTGTTGTTTAAATGTCATGCAGTGATTTGATTCGCTGTCTGATGGTGATGTCATGTCCCTCCTCAGGGTGTCTCTCCAGGTTTGAGGACTCTAAAAATACCCGGCGGTGTCAGAGCGGCTGTGGAGCCCCGGGTCCGGCTGTCGGGGTGGGGTAGATGGGGGTGTCCTGGTTGGGGGTGTCCAGCGTGTCTCCACCCCCCTGTTCCGCGCCGACCAATGATCTGCGGTCTCGGTGTCCTGCGAGCCGCAGGATGCCCGGGCCGCAGTAGTATATGGTCATGGCAGGGGCATTCCTGGGAGTCCTGCGCAGTGACGCCGAGCCTTTAAACCTCGCTTCACGCTCCCGCAGCTGCACAGCCCCACTCTGTCCACGACGCCACCCGCGTGTGACCACAGCCAAGCCAGCCGGAGGACAAAAGCAGACTATTATTCACTCTTCCTCCTGAGCCTCCTCTTTCTCTGAGAGTGTGAGCCACAGGAGTGACCTCGGGTCTGCATGCGCGCCTCTTTACGCACAGCTCCGTGAAGCTCCCTCCCCGCGCGCTGGGCACTGCCCCTCCGCTTCCACTGCCCCGTTTCTCTTTTTTTTCTGCCTTTCCTTCTCTTCCCACTGCGCTCGGTGCTATAAAAGGCATGTCCATGATGAGCAACAACAGCTACTTGGAGCCCCAGCAGTTCTACCAGAGCACCGCGGACATCGGCGAGGAGGAGGAGGAGATGCCGGCCACCGAGAAGGACCTGGCCGAGGACGCCCCGTGGAAGAAGATCCAGCAGAACACCTTCACTAGGTGGTGCAACGAGCACCTGAAGGTGATCAACAAACGCATCAACGACCTGCAGAAGGACCTAAGCGATGGGCTAAAGTTAATAGGGCTGCTGGAGGTGCTAAGCCAGAAAAAGATGTACCGGAAGTACCACAGCAGACCCAACTTCAGGCAGATGAAGCTGGAGAACGTGTCCGTGGCGCTGGAGTTCCTGGAAAGGGAGCACATCAAATTGGTCTCCATCGGTGAGTGCGTAAAACCGAGACAGAGGCGCGTTTGGAGAGTTTTTACGCAAAGTTTACGCACGGTGTGTATTTGTATGTGTGTGTGTGTGAGAGAGAGAGAGACCTGGAAACAGTCAGCCTAACTGCTGGTTTCTTTCATAAAAGGGGTTTTTACAAAGGTAATCACGTGTGGCATCGGTTTGTGACTGACAGGTCACAGGTGTGGCTCACAGGTGTGTGGAGATCCAGGTGTTCACAGCTGTTCAGTGCGTACAGTTTCATCAGTGGATTCATTCAAAGAGTTTCTTATTTTTAAGGATAAAAAGTCAGAATTATTAAAGCCTGCTTTTAAATTTCACCCAAGTACAGAGTATGTGATTTTTGCAAAAGGTCTCGGGAGGGCTCAGAGAAACTTGTTGAAACTTGAACCCTTCAAGAAATCCAAAAGTGTTTGGAACCCTCCAGAAGGACGTAAATCGGACTGCAGATGTCTTGGAGTGGATGTGAATGATGAGTGGCCAAGGTGTTACAGGGTTTTATAAATCCTGAAGAAGTACAACTTTACTGCTCAGTCTGCAGACATGAAGTCCATGCTACTTAGTACAGCATTAAAAAACTAGTATAGATGAAGTTAAATGCACTAATCTGACTAAAGGACAGTATTTGCAGACACAGTGTGTTTGTGTTGCTGAATTCATTGTGCAGTGGTGTGTTGGAGTCTGTGTGCCATGGTTTTCAGTGTTTATGTGAAGGTTTAGTTGTTAACAGACTCCTGTTGAGAGTAATTGTTCCCACTTCAGTCTGTCTGTAACTGTGCAGGACACAAAGACTAAGCAGGCTTACCTTCATTAAATGAAACATAGGTAGTAACAGTAATAATAACTTTGTTCATATAGCATGATTTAAAAAAAAAAATCAAAGACAGATGATCAAAAACATAAATAGCAAAATCAAAGGGAGACCCTGAAATAAAAGACGATAAATGAGAGAGAGGAAAAATCCACACACCGAAGAAAAAATCACAGCCAACAATTCTTCTTACATTCAATATCAGGATTAAACTGGGTTTAGACTGAGCTTGTCACAGTAACTGTCAGCTGGAAATCAATGCTTTAATTAAAGAAAATCACTTTTTGTAATTATGTCACATTTATTATAACTTAAGGAAAAACATGTTTCATTTTCATTCATTGAGCAGTTTTTCAGTTTCGGGCTTTTGAATGTTTCTTGTATCGGATTAACAGAAAATACCCAGCTGTGTATTTAACTTGTGGACATCTGTCATATATTCATGGAAATAATATTAAAATATTTAAAGAAAAATACTGACATCACTAACGAGACATGGTGGTTAAGGCTAAAGGTGAAAGTTTTCCTCTGTCCAGCTGTGCGCTCAGCTCTGGAGATAAGTTTGTTTTCATGTGTTGTAGTTTTACTTTTGTTGAGGGTCTAACAGGACAAACTGAAGCTTGAGCTGCTGTTGATGAGTCTGTTGTTGAGTCTGCAGCTGATGGGGGGGCTGTTGGGGGGCTGCGAGGCCTGGAGGGCGCAGTTACTTGTTGGGGTTTTATGGGGTGGAGGGGGTGGAGGAGCAGTGTGAGTAGGAGTTGATTGATAGCAGCACAGCTGAGCTCTGCTGTCCCTCAGCCAACAGCTGCTGAAAATAGACCCAGAGAATGCAGGGCCTCGCTAACCTGCTGAGGGGCCCGGGGGCAGAGACATGCTGAGGGCTCCTCAGGACCCCCTTATGCAGGGCAACATTTAATTAAACTTTGTTAATAAAATGCATATGCTTTTCTATTATTTTATAATAATTTTATATATATATATATATATATATATAGATAGATAGATAGATAGATAGATAGATAGATAGATAGATAGATAGATAGATAGATAGATAGATAGATAGATAGCTAATATATGTGAGTTGCTTGTTGTGTCTGATACACAGATATTTGATGTGTGACAGGATGTGATCTGTAACCTGATTGGCTTGTTTCCAAACCTGAGGGGTGGGTGTATAAATGGTTAATGTGGTGTTTGTGTAGCTGAGGCTGCTGAGCTGAACTGCGCGTTTTCTCTAACCTGGATTCTTTCAGCCAAACTCCATTCAAATATCGGCTAATTTTACCTCCATGCCTCTCTGGCTGTGTCTCTGTAATAGTTGCCATGTGTTGCAGCAGTCAGCACACAGGAATGTTAAACTAAGGCCAGGACACCCCGCCCCTCCCTCCCCTCATAGTAACTCACTACACGCTGCTGATTTCTGATCCTTGTTTCACATTAACTTCCTGTTACAGCTGAGGATATCCTACCTGACTGTGAGGTCACAGGTTAGACTGTACCTGTGCAGCGTTTATGTGAAAACTGTGATACCGAGTCTGTGTGTGGCAGCAATTCAGAGGTCAAAGGTCGGGTGGAATAGGAGACGAAGAGAGGTTCAATGTGGAGATGGTCATTTGTGGGAGAGGAAGTGTGAGTGTGGTATTGCCTCTCTTTTTAGGACGTACTGGGAGCTTCACTTTGTCACACTGTCGGCTTCATTAAGACCAAAATAACGAAGTCGAGTCTGAGCCTTTCTTGTGTGGGGGTGACATCCTGCTGTCCTGAACCTTCAACCAGGATATAATAGTGAGAGTAAAAAGTCATACTAAAGAAAAACTCAAAGCTCCCAGCGGGACTCGAACCATGACCTCCAAAGAAGGGCTCCTTCCAAGCTCCTGATGAGGACGTCACAGGCTGTTATATAAGACACCCTCGTACTGTCCTGATCCTCCCTGCTGAACACTTCCTGTCAGGCACCGGCAAACACGAAACTAATGAGGAGGCTGTGGTCACGCCCCGTTTGGACTTTTATGTTTGCACTTTTTTTCTTTTGTTATGAGCTTGTTGGGTTTAGATGGTTTAAACTGCACCAGTAACCCACCTCTTTGAAACTGTGGTGTGTTTGCACCTTCCTTCTCTCAGAGCTCCTGGAAACCTCAGAATCAATCTGTTATGAGTCAGCGGGACAGCTTTCATTAACGATGGCTCAGCATCTCTAAGTATCACTGAGGCAGCGTGACACCAGCTGGATGCTGGAAACTACATGAAGGGTCCAGCTTAACCAGATTAAAGTGAGCTTGTTTGGTCATTTCCAGATGTGGGAGTGTATTTAAGCCACTATTGGAGACAGATGTTTCAGTGCTGGGCGTCTACATGCTAGTTGGTCTTTGTTCCCTCTGAGCCTCACTGGGTATTTGTGAAGTTTGAGAGGAACAGCTGCACAAACAGCAGAAATCACCTCAAAACAGTTTAAACTAGCTGAGGGTGATGTGGGGGAGTAGGAGCCCATTACCAGATGAGCTAATAAGCAAAACTGGAGATGGTGGGGAGGAAGAACACCCTTTAAACTGGAAAACAGGAGGAGGATCAAGGAGGAGTACCTAACAATAAGATCAGCAAAATTTCAAATGGACTGCAGGGAAAGAATGAGATTTTTCAAAGCCCCGGACTTCCCCTGTGTGTGTGTGTGTGTGTGTGTGAGTGTGTGTGTGTGTGTGTGTGTGTGTGTGTGTGTGTGTGTGTGTTTGAGGGAAGAGAGATAGAGAGATCTGGTGTGATCTGCTGACTGTCACACTGTAGACTCTGCAGTAACGTCCAGTTTGAGTCTGAACAACAAAGACTCACTTTAGTTACTGCCCCCCCCAGACAGAGACCAACCACATGACAAGAGGGTGAGGGTGTGTGTGTGTTTGTGTGCATGTGTGTGTCAGCTGTCGCCACAGCTGTTGTGAAGCATTTGAAGCAGCAGCCGGAGCCTGAGCACAACGAGGGGAATGATGTGTTCAGGCTCCAGCTGACAGAGTTATTATAAGTTATTGATTAGTGTGTGGTGTGTTGTGTGTGCAAGATCTGGGGTATCTAACAATATCTAACAGTGGTACATTGGCTTTGCAGAGCTACATCCCTAAAAAATCAGACAGACTGAGAAAAGTTCCACGCTGGAGAGATTTGATCTCTCGGCTGGTTTGTGAACGCCTCCATGCTCATTGTCGTTGGAGGAGGAGGCTGGGCTTCTCTGCTTAGACTGCTGCCACTAGGATAAGAGAATAAGATGGATATATATGTGTGTGTGTGTATGTGTGTGTGTGTATACATACATATGTATATGTACATACATGTAGTAATGTGAAAAAATGCTTTAAACAAAGAATGCTTTCAGAAATATGAACGCTTGTTTATTTGCCCCAAATTTAGCCAAGCCAAAGTCATTAAGAATTATCTTAAGTGTAAAGAAGAACAAGAAGTACTGGAAGTAATGGCATGGTCCCCACAGAGCCCTGATCTCAACGTCATCGAGTGTGTCTGGGATTATATGAAGAGACAGAAGGATGTGAGGAAGCCAACATCCACAGAAGATCTGTGGTCAGTTCTCCAAGATGTTTGGCACAACCTACCAGCCGAGTTTCTTTAAAAACTGTGTGCAAGTGTACCTAGAAGAATTGATGCTGTTATGAAGCCAAAGCGTGGTCATACCAAATATTGATTTGATTTAGATTTCTCTTTTGTTTATTCACTGCATTTTGTTGATTGGTGAAAATAAATGATTAACACTTCCTTTTCTGAAAGCATTTTTTCTCTCATCTCCGTTCTTCCTCCTGATCGCCTCTCAGATCAGCACATTTCTCTTTGACCCACCTGTTTCTTTTGACCCTCACCTGCACTATAATCCAGTGGAGGGTGTCTTAAGTTGTGGAATCTCACATGAAATCACGGCTTTATTCATATCAGCTCCAAACAGCCTCTGAGCCGTCTCACGTGTCGGGTTTCTCTGGGTGGTGTTGTCAGAAGGAAGGCGCCTTGATGAGGATGACACCGGAGCGCCACTGCTACACGAGGATATACCTCACATCTATCACGCCATCTGACAAACGGATCCCGGCTCCTGCCAAGTGTCCCTGCTGAGGGACACCTCCCTGTGGAGCCAGGGACACTTGGCAGGATTTCGGGTGCCTGAAGTTTGCCTGTCAGGGTGAGATGTTAAGCTGTGTTATTGGAACTCTGATATATATCTGTTTTATGTCTTCATATTCCTCTCAGTCTGTTCAACTGTTTGTTTCCTGTTTTACTTCGATAGTTTTGTCTGGTGTCTTATATTGATTTTGACTTCCTGTCTATCTCCTTGTCCCTTCTCGCCTCGTTTAACCAGAACTCTGAGATACATTTAGTCCTTTGTTTGCTGCTCATATGTGGGTGTTTTCGGTATCTAAGCTCCTCATGCCTGGCGCTGGCTGCACTCGTTTCACGGCTCATCCAAAGGTCTTCTTCAGTCCTGACAGATGACGGGGAGTCAGTGGTATTTAATTTGGAGGCGGATCAAATGCATGAAGGTGTGAGTGGGGCTAAATGATATAGACGGTTGATGGCTGGTGTCATATCCCACTACCTTTGTCCAGTGATGGTGCTTCAGGTCTTCAGCAGCTCAGAGAACCAAGCAGGACCCTGAGATGTAAATGTTACTGTTCCTGGATCAAGCTCTCCTCACTGAGGAGGACGGAGGCCTGAACATCGTGCGCGACGTGTACAGCCTGGAAATCCAGTAGATCCTTGCTCTAGGTCTGGTGGGTGATCAGCTCCTGACTGACTGACCTGCTTGTGTCTAGCAGAGCATTTGAAGTGTCCAGGTAACTGCTTTGACCTCTTCTATTCAAGAAAGCATTCAGAGGAAGTGAATGTGTTAAACTACTGATAGAGTACATGTTTGTGCGCTGAATACTGCAGTAATAACACGTATTTCTCACACCTGGGCATGCTTTGAGGTACAAAGCTGATGGAGGGATAAAAGTTCATTTAACACCTGATGTCACTGTGTGGACTCTGAGTGGGAAACACCAGAGCAGCACACTCAGAAATCCTAACCAGCTGCTGGCCCGATCAGCAGACTTTGGTCTTTTATAGCTCACAGGTGTGTGTGTGTGTGTGTGTGTGTGTGTGTGTGTGTGTGTCTTTAAATAGTTGTGGTCTTTGTGAAGTCTCCCAGGATAAACAACAACATCTCATTTACTCAGCTGCCGTCCATCTGCTCAGACAGAAATCAGGTTTGAGCTTCCAGCGAAGTTCGGGAGCAGCTGATCAGTGACTGAATGAGCTCTATCTTCGCTCCATCCAGCAGGTGCTCGGGGTGGATGTTTGTGTGACAGCAGGCTGTTGTTCTGTTTTTTCTTGTAAACTTCAGCTCCATGAAGAGCTTTTACAAAAGTGACCCACTCAAAAGGCAGTCCAAAAATATTTTTTCAGGCTTTTATTTTGAAAAAACACTCCTTCCTGTAGTGTTTAAAATGCTTCACGAGTAAAATCAGACTGCGAATTGCTTAAATGCACTAAAAAGGGTAAAATCTACTTTATGTTATGTTAAATTCAGCTTCCTGCAGTCAGAGTTCACCTCATGTTCATTTCTTCCCCCGATACTAAACGACCTACATATACTTTCCTGCTCTGCTCACATCCAGCTGCCTGTTTTCATACTGTGCCAGGGCAGCTTTGCATGATTCACAGTTCAAAATGTTATAATAGTGCTTCTTTATCTAATCCTGCGTGTCGGTGCAGCCCGTCAGTTCATACTCTGTCGGAAACAAACTGTTTTAGCTCTTTTCACTTTACAGCTAACCTTCTTCTGATTGGCCAGTTTCTGGAAGCGTGCTGAGGGACACTACCCAGTAACTGTGAACAGCACTGCCTGATTTTGTTTTTCTTTTGTTTGTTTGTTTTTTTGTTTGGGGGGGAGGGGTATCAGCCTGAGTCAAGATGACGTGGGGATGGTCGTGAAAAGAAATTAGTAATCTGAGAGTGTTTGAAGCCTTGTTGATATTCACTGTGAAAAATACACAGAGCCTTTAAAAGTCCCTTTTCTCAGTTTGAATGTTGAAGATTGAGGTTTTCTTTGTTTCGTCTGCCTTCGTATTGCAGGCGTGACCTCGCTTTGACCTCTGTGTGACTGCAGCTCAGCAGATAGTAGAAATCCTCCAACACAGACGTGAACATCAGCGTACCAGCCTGCGCCTTGGACGGGTGCTCACACAAACTATCTGCACTCCATCAGTCTGTCACGACCTCATTTGTCCTTTTAAACCACCTTCAGTTTACTGAGGTCACACTGTGAGGGCTCAAAGGAAGCCTGGCCTCAGACTGTCTGACACCAGTCTGCTTCCATTTAAACCAGTGATGGAGACATTCAGACTTTCTCCTGATCTTGGATTGTTTAACTCTTCTTTTTTCAAATTCAGCTTGACAGGAATCCAATGAAAGGATGAGTAACTTTCACTCGTCAGAGAGGAAGAGGACGCGGTGATGTCAGGCTGGTGGTTAAACCACCTGTAAAAGCAGACTGTGGACATTGGTGAGTCCAAGCGTAGGTGATCTTCCTCTCATAGTCACAGAGTGGAGTTTACAGCAGTGACTCTATTCTCAGGGCTGCGTATTAAAAACGTGCTGATAAAGAGCGACAGCAGACTGGACGCCATGTCAGCAGGTAGCCGGAGGATTGGCTGGCAACTTGTTTTAACTTCCTGTTGTTGGACTCCTGCAGAGCTCAGACCCTCCTCTTTAATTCTTTCCCTACATCGTCATCCTCGTTCTTTGCTTTTTCCACCCTCCCTCCATGTCTTCCTCTCTCCGCTCTGCAGCTCATAAAGCCTTTCTTTCTAAATGTCACATTACACAGCTTCTCCGTCACCCTCGAGCTTGTTCTGGAGGAGGAGGAGGTGATGGAGGAGGTGACGGGGGGGCTGTTTTCCTCTCACGCTGCAGGCTTTCTATCAGGACTCCATTGTTTCTAGGTGGCCTGTTTGTTTGGTAACCAATGACGACCGGCAAGCGTGGCTGTCGGACATTAACGAACAGATGAGTTGTTGTGCGGCTGGCAGAGCCCTGATTTTAGAGCCTTTGGGGGTTTTTACAGAAAACTCACCTCGACTCAGCTTCTGTTTACAGGACGCGGCGCTCAGAGCACGTGTAGCTCAAACCCACCTTCTCCAAATTATAAATCACTTTTTTTGAACACACATTCACATTTTCCAGAAAGCCTTCCAGCCACAGGAAATAAGAATCAGTGGTGACGATCACGTCTGAATATGAGCTGATATTTATTTCTGTGCTTCACCATAAACTATTTAAATGATCGCAGAATAAACTGTGTTTATCAGGCAGGGAAGGCCAGGCCAACTGCTGCAGCAGCTCCTGTTTCCTGGGGAAAGATTACAGCGACACTCCAAACACATTTCCTCTCTGGGCACCGGACCGGGCTAATCTCTGAGCTCCGAGTTTCCTGAGGGGTGAAGAAAGGTCATCTGAGCTCAGAGAAGGAAAATATGATTTAATGACTGGGAACACACGCAGTGGTGTTTCCATCACCTCAGAGGACATCACACTGAGATTTATTTCCTTCAGGCTTAACCTTAAACTAACCTTAATCTCACTTTAAAATAACATTAATCCCAGGAGACACAGAAAAATTTATCTGCCTTACAGAGGCTGCTGTGGTTTCAGACATGCAGAGTCGTGTTTCAATCATTTCCAGCAGGAAGATATTAAAGAAAACTTATTTTCATTAGACTTAACTTAATGTCAGTTTAAACCTTAATATAACTTAATATAAAATATCTTTATTTGTGCAGAGTCAGGACCTTACATTGAGTTTTTTTTAATACTTTTTAATTTTACTCTTTTTAAACAAATATCTGTACTTTCTACTCCTTAAATTTCCAAAGCAGACTAATTACTTTTGCCATAACACATTTGAGGGGAGCTATTATGTCATCACTCACATCAGTTCCTCACGTCAAACACATGAAAGGAAATCCTGTTCACTTATTAATCTCCAGGAGATGTGGCATAAAAAGAGATGACTATGCCAAAGTCACAGGTTAAAGTGGGACAGTGTTTTTTTGTGTGTGGGGTGGGGGGTGGGGTGGGGGTTACCACAACCACTGCAGGTGTCCATAAGCTGTGTGTTTGTGGTACTTCAGCATCTAGTCTTCGTTTTTTTTAAATCAGATATCAGGTCTGTACATGTGAAATTATGTTTTTTCATATTGTGAAACATGCTGCTAAACAAACTGAGGCAGACAAACTGTGTTATTTGAAATCCTCTGCAGGTTAGTGCAGGATAAATAGGTTAGTTTTCTGCACTGTGATGGATTTAAAGTAGGGGTGGGAATTTAACACGTTAATTGCTATTCATTTTTTTTTTTGAACAAATAACACATTCAAAAAATTAATGCATTTAATTGCAATTTGTATTCCAAGCAAAGGGGAACTTTTGTCAATGCACAATTTCCTGGTATACTGAATACACTGAGGCACACATCAGAGCGACTGTGCTTGACCCATGCTTTAAGGATTTAGAGTGTCTTGCAAGGGGAGAGCGAAAAGAGGTTTGGACCAGCCTTGAGGCCCTGCTGCAGGAACAGTGTAAAGATGCCATCACAAAGGAGCCAGCAAAGACAAAGACAAAGAGCCTCCTCTCCTCTTCGTTGTTTTCAGACTCTGATTCAGATGAGGAAGCCCTGTGTAACAGAGTTTGTACAGAGCAGAATCCACCATCAGCAAGACAGACTGCCCGCTGCAGTGGTGGTCCAGTCGAGCAGGGACCCACCCACAGCTGTCTGTCCTGGCCTGCAAGTATTTGATTAGTCCTGCCACTTCTGTCAGATGTGAGAGACTGTTCTCAGTTGCAGGTCACAGTAACAAAAAAGAAAGCTACCTTCAGCTCAGAAAATGTGAACAGACTAGTTTGTCTAAGTAACTGGCTGAAGAAGACGGACAGTAAATAACCATGGAGGTATTGTGAGTCCAGTGGGTTTGTTATGTTTTGCACTAAAATGTTCAATGATCACACTGTTTTAACCTAATGTACAAAATAAGGTTACTTAGCGTTTAAAGGTGAAGCTGTTGAAATAACCTTTTATGTTTCTGCCTTATCTTTTTTAAGAAGAAAACCTGCACTTTATGTTGACATTTTTATTATTATTATTGTAAGACAATACAATTTTGAAAATGTACTTAAAATGGCACTTTATTGTTAAGTCTGCCCAATTTTGAACAGGGATGTTAGGTTTCTCTGTTTTGGATTGAGTTAAATCCTTTTTTTTCTTCCAGAAATTAAAAGAGGTTGAGTTACAATACATGTCCATGTCTATTATTTGATTCTGTCACCCACTAAAACCCTTTTCAATTTAAAAAAAAAAAAAAGCACTCTTGGACAAATTTTCTTGTGTGATTAAATGCGATTATTCGAGATTAATTAATTATAAAGTCGCTAATTAATTAGATTAATTTTTTTATTTGAGTCCCACCTAATGCTCAAACCGGTGCTTAAAGAATGGAGAGCACAAAATTGGTCCAAAAACCTCTCATGTTCAGCTGTTTTTTTGTAAAAAGATAACAATGTTAGACTTTTCTGCAGCTATGGGGCATATATGGTATCACTCTTCGCTGGAAGCAGTGCTTAAACAATGGACAAACACAAACTTTGTCCAAAAACCTCTCATGTTTAATTGTTTTCCACTTTTTCTTTGGTCATTTTAGCCTTTTTGGCCAGGGTGAAGGGAGTATCTGCCATCAAACAAGAAGACAGCCGCATGTAACTATGATAATGTTTGCTAGTTCACCTTACATGCATTAATGTAATAACGTGGTTAGCCTACTCAACGTAAATTACACACGGACAACATTAAGCTACTCATGCAGAGAAGAACGGCTGCTGCTGCATCATCATCCGTCATCATTTCCGCTACACTGGCAGGGCTAGGGGCTAAGACTCTGCTCTTCGGGTTTTTGGGGGATGTTGCAAACTCCGGGTCCGATAACAGGCACCACACCCGCAGTAGATGTGCTCGGTGTGAGGTCTCGCAGCAAGCTATCAAATACGGCGCATTTCTCGGCTTTTAAAAAAAGAAACGCTATGCGTCGCCAGGTGTTTCATCGGATTTGAGGAGTTACCTCCTTTGACAAGTATCACCTTAAACCACTTGTTGCAGGCTGCTGAGTTTGCATATTTTGCTGTGAAGTACAGCCAGACTTTTGACCGCTTCGCCTTGGGCATTTTAATCTGTAGCTCTGCCCTAAAAGAACGTACGTACCTGGACCCGCCTACTATCCTCAGAAACGGAAAATGATTGGCTAGAATCGAAAGTGTATCACAGCTCAGGAAAAAAAAAGCACCGAAATAAAGCACCGAAATGTGCGCTGCTTTTCGGTCTGGTTACTACCGTTTATGTCAGAACCGGTGCGATACCGGTACCCATCCCTAGCCAAGTGCTGGCTTTTTAAGTAAAGGTTTAAATACTGCCAGCTTGAAGGCCTGTGGTGCATAGCCAATTATTAGAGATAGGCCGATCATATTTAAGATTGAAGCATTAATTAATGGCAGGACTTCTTTGAGCAGTTTTGTAGGAATGGGGTCAAAAAGACACGATGGTTTGGAGAAGTAATTACTGAAGTTAACTCAGAAAGATTAATTGGAGTAAAAGACTAAATAAATAGTGTTACATCTGTGCGAGGATTATGAATATTTCTTTCTCTAATAGTTAAAATTTTATTTGTGAAGAAGTTCATTAAGTCATTATTACTAGTTGGTCTTTAGTTTGTCTCTTTGGGAGCTGACACAGGCGATGGGGCTTTGGGGGGATAACAGGAGAGAAGCTGCAGAGAGGCGTGTAAGACTGCAACTCTGTTTCCTGGTCCAAACTCTGGATAGTCACGTTTTGGTGGTTTTAATAAATTTGACCAGATTTCTAGAAATGAAAGCTGCTCCATCCAATGTGGGACGGATACCATCTCTCCTAACAAGACCAGGTTTCCCTCAGAAAGTTACCCAATTATCTATAAAGCCCACATCATCAAAATAAGCTGGCAGGCAGTGTTCGTGTTGCTTGTATGTGGTAATGTGAAGTTAAAGGCGCTGAAAACAGCCGAAGCGTGAGTGAAACTCCAGCTGTGTGTTTAGAAGTTGGTTTCCTCGCCTCCTGATTGGGTAGGCCTTCAGAAATTTTAACAACACTCAGGGGGAAACACAAGGTTTTCTGCTGTTTTAAAGACGACATGTTCACATGCCAAGCTGACCTCAATATAGAAAGAAAGCAAATTCACCTGAGAATTCAGGTGTGTGACAGAAAACAACAGGAGTGTTCAGCAGAGCAGGAGAAATGCGTCTGAGGGTGTCCTCCATCAGATTCCTGTTAATGTGTGTGTGTGTGCGCGCATGTGTTTCCTATTTAAACTGACCTCATTCCTCAGAGCGGGGGCTGCATGACATCATGCTGCTCGCTGCTGTCGATGGATGAAACTTTTCTGCACGATGACAGAAAAAAAGAAGTCTCCTGATGTCTGAAAGATAAACAGAGAGCAGACGTGAACTTTTATTTTGGCACTCTTTGGCAGAACAGGAAACTGGGTCACGAAATGTTGGAAATCAAATTCAGCTGAACGTGACTTTAAATTAATCAAAACCAGCTGTTGACATCTGTTCACTGATGCTCCACACGTCACAGAATCAAAATACCACAACAGCGCACGTAAAAGTATAAAAATAAAATCATCTACAGTCATGATACAAAGAAAGTTAAAAACAACCTCATATGAAAACAACCATGACACATTACACCGTGTCTTTATTTAATTAATGAAACTAAGTCCATCTCACATTTCAGCAGCAGTAAGTTGCACTGATGGTTCCTGTGTGACTTCATCAGTCCGTCTCATCTCTGCGGGGGATTTTTAGTCCACTCTTTTTCACAGCCATGCTTTAGTTCATTGAGGTTTGCAGCATTCATTCATGCACAGCTCTCTGAGCTCTGCAGCCCTTCTAAACAGCCATACCTCTTAGTCTTTTTCTAATTGCACTGTCATGAACTTTGACTTTTAACCTGCTAACTGATGCTTGTAGAGTCTGAGATGTAGTTCTTGGTTTTGTTGCTCAGTCTGACCTTAGGGTGGATTTGCTAGAGCACTCAATCCTGGAAAGACACTCACATTAAAACACCTGAATGACTCTGTATTTATTTCAGACTCCAAAGCCATCGTGGATGGGAATCTGAAGCTGATCCTGGGTCTGATCTGGACCCTGATCCTCCACTACTCCATCTCCATGCCCATGTGGGAGGACGAGGATGACGAAGACGCCAAGAAACTGACTCCTAAACAGCGTCTGCTGGGCTGGATCCAGAACAAGGTGCCCCAGCTCCCCATCACCAACTTCCACCGAGACTGGAGGGACGGCAAGGCGCTGGGAGCTCTGGTGGACAACTGCGCCCCCGGTAGGATCCCGCCGACACTGCACACAGTGTGCAGAGACGCTGATGTTTAAGTTAAAAATGATCAGTAAAAGTAGTTTAAATGTTTCTTTAAGACAGGAAGCTGACTGAGTTTGGTTCCTGTGATTTAAAGAAAAGCGGCTGCTGTTTTCCTGGAAGCTGAGGAAAGCTTCCAGGAAAATATAGACGCTGTCAAAGAAAAACTTTCCCTGAAGCCGTCAAACTGTCAGTTAAAGTGAACATGTGCTTAAATAATCTGTGAGCTGATGTGAAGCAGCTGCTAAATCTAAACTATCGATTTGTTCCTGTGTCAAAGTTTTCTCCAGAAAACCTGATATTTAACTTCCTGTATCAATGTCTGGAGGGTTTGGTCATCGGCTGAGTGCTTCGCTCTGGAACTGATCCAGCCCCGCTAACCTGGAGTCAGGCTGTAAAAATCTCCTGACTTTGCAGGAAAAGTTGAAATCTTCACATGGAAGTTTGTACAGCACACTTGGGGAGGAGTTAATCCTCTTATCAGCTTCAGGCTCAGAGTGTTTCTGTGTTTCTGCTTCATGTCAGCAGCTTCAGGAAACAAGCAGCAGCTGAAATCTGCAGTTTCTGCTCTGATCCTCATCAGAGAGCAGCGAAGGACAAATATGTATAACTCATCAGCTTTAATGTTCAGCTAATTTTGAGTTTTTCAGTCCAGGGTGAGGTGTGCCGGATATTTTCTGATCTCATTTTTGAGTTTGTGAAGCTTATTATGCAGCCAGAGGCTCGTTACCTTTGTGGAAATGTGTTCAAGTAATTTATGAGGACAAAGTGTGTGTGCTCAGGGCTGATTACAAGAAACTGGCTGAACATATTGTTCCATATTTTTTGTTTTCATCATCATTTCTCTCTGATTAAGGTCTAACAGAAGAATCCTCCTGTTTTATGTTAAATAACAGTCACATATTTTATTCATGTTTTCTTCTCCAGTTTCATAAATGCTTTTTCTTTTTTCTCTTTCATCATCGGAAACTTTTATCTTTAATATTTCCGTATAACAGACCTGCATTAACTAACTGCAACACCTCCTCCATTTCCAGTTCATAGTCAGCACTAAACTGTGAAAATATTTACAAATGATTCAAAGTGCATTAAAATAGAAATGTTGAGAAGATCTTGTTACTTTGACTCTGTAAGTCTGACCCTCGACGAGGTTTGATGATGAGCGCCTGCTGCCTCTGTTTGTATGTAAAACCAACAAGAACTGAAATGAGTAAACCGGCTCAATCAAAATAAAACCTGTAATAACTAAACCTACAGTTTCATTACAAAGCTGGTTTCTCAGATTACAAAGTAAACCCGTTCATCCATTTATAAATATAAAATACAGACATAATTACAACAAATTTTAGACATTTGTTTGTTTTCTCAAGAATATTCTGTAATTTCACAGTGAAGCATATGCGAGTTAGAGAAAATTGTGCACATGAAACAGAAGTAGTCAAAGTGTCTTTTAATTATAAAGTACTCTGTAGTCAAAGTCCATAAAGAGCCCATATCACATATTTTTATGTTCATAATTTAATATGTGGCATAAATCGAATACGTAGTTTTTTTCATGTTAGTTTGATGTTAACTCCCAAACATTGTCTCTTATGGAAATGAACTCGTGTCAGACATGTTCTGAGTTTCTAAAGCTTGAACAAAAAGGAACTCGCTACACAAATCAAGGAAAAATAAATCTTATTTTGAAATATTTTCTCTGCAAACTGTTAAGCAGGAGCTCATCGGATGTTCTGCAGCAGAGGCGACTCAGACTGGACGTCGTCCTGCAGGACAGACTAGTCTCCTGTACATAATGAAACCTCTCTGTCTGTGCTGCCTTCAGGTCTGTGTCCCGACTGGGAAACATGGGATCCCAGTCAGCCAGTGGAGAACGCCCGGGAAGCCATGCAACAGGCTGACGATTGGCTGGGAGTGCCACAGGTAACACCTACCTGCGCACGGACTGCAACACATTCAGTGTCTGTTCTCTGAGTTTCTTCTTACTGATTAATAAGAAAATCAGAGCCAAAATCTAGGAAACAGCTACAAAATAAAAGCCTCTGCTTCACTGAACATGGATGAATCAGGGATAAGTTGACCTGTATGCTGTTTATATCTGCCAGTGAGCTTTGTGGTTCCTTTGAATTCAGGCTCAGAGGATATATTTGTTACGATTAAATTGAACTTCAGAAATAGCAGTCGTGGTTGAGCCATGATCCATGTGGACGATTCACACGCTCGACTCTATTTTCAGCCTGCAGAGATGTGAGCAGGCTGCAGTTTAAATTAGCAGCAGAGCAGATGAGTCAAAGCGATTGTTCACTCAGTAGTCTGAGGCACGAAGTCAGAGTCTGAGTTCAGCTGCTGCCTAATTTCTGCAGGTCGGAGGTGAATTATCCTCTCTAATTTCCCAGAAAGTTTAATCATAAAATTCAACTGCCAGAGTCGTTTAAATGAGAAAAGCAGAAATTTTTTAGTCAGAACTTGTAAAGAGAGGAATAATGTATAAATGTTTACACAAGAAATTAGAGGGAAATGATTTGGTAAGGAGAGCTTAAGTGGAAAAAACACATAACGATGACAATAATGATAAAACTCTTTGCACTGTTCTCAGGTTGATTCAGGCGGTTTTCCTCTGAGATTTCAGACGTCTTCTCACTCTCCTTCGCTGAGCAAGCAGCTGTTTACCATTTCACCAACCCCTCACATGTTCTGTTCTTTTGTTATTTATGTAATTAAAAAACAGATTTTCTGATCAGATGAAACCATTCATTTTGATTTCCCTCCAGTTTCTCTTCCATGGAGGATTTTGGACTCGACTCCCTCAATCTCTTATGAACTCACTCACTTCAGCTGTTGGAGATTAGAGACGTCTTTATCAAGGCCATCTGATGTGTTTCTGGCAAAATGAAATCGTTTTTAAGTTTCCAGCTGTTATTTTTTAAATAAGTATTTGCAGCTGGAAATGTATTGATTGTAACAGGTTTACTGACATGTTCACAAGCTCATCAGCTAATTTATGTCCTACCACTCTGAGCTTCACGAGAAAGAGCAGGGCATCCCCTAATCAGAAGGTCGGTGGTTCGATCCTAAGCGCCTCTATTGTGTGTGTATGTGTGTTTCTGGGTTAGTAAAAAATGCTTAAAGACGTAAATTATTATAACTTGTTGTGAAAAGTGCTTTGAATGCTGAGTTCGAGTAGAACATTGCTATAAAAGGACCAGTCCATTTAACATAGTTCCAACTGAAAAGCAAAGCAAAGAAATAAAACTGCAACTAAATCAGGAGATGTTAAGCATAATATGAGAAAACAAAGTTCTAGCTGCAAAACAATTTTCCTTGAAGGTTTTTAAACTTCTGAAAAAAATCGTCAGTAAATGGAAAACTTACCTTACCAGTCATACAGGAGAACCGTTAGCAAGGACATGTAGTTCCAGTTCGATAAAGCTTGAGTGTGTGGCTGCTGTGTGTTGAGCTGATGCAATTTTCCTCTTGTCCTTCCTCTCCAGGTGATTGCTCCTGAGGAGATCGTCGATCCTAATGTGGATGAGCACTCTGTGATGACCTACCTGTCTCAGTTCCCTAAAGCCAAACTGAAGCCCGGTGCCCCCTTGAGGGCCAAATCGCTACACCCCAAGAGGGCTAAGGCCTACGGACCAGGTGAGTGGAAAATGCACAGGAACAAAGTTCATTAATCAAACTTCAAGTTTTATTGAGGTTTTAGAAAAATTTCTGGTAGAATCGACTCATTGGGATTGTACAAAAAACGTATTGTAATACCTCAAAATTCCATCAATCATCATTTAGATATTTGTCTCATTACTCAAAACAAAGTATCTAATCTGAGGATGTCTTTGGGCTTATTTAACTACTTTTTATGTTTCATAGATGAAACACTGAAGTGGAAAAAGATCATTGCTAAATTTCCAGAATATTAAAATGTTTAATAAATGCAGATGCACATTTAAACTGAAATCATGCTCAAATAGCAATTTTATTTGTACTGTTAGCTGAATTAAAACAAGTTTTCTAAATATGTTATCGACATCAGCACATTACGGCCCTAAATCCAGAAACAGTCAACTTTATTGTAGCTTCTGTTATTAACACGGTAATACCACATCTGAAAAACTATGTCGCCATTTACGTAGTTTGATGCTATCGGAGGACTTTCACAAACATTTCCATTCATTACTTCAAACAATAAAGTTACGTGGGATCGCTGTGTTTGCAGGTATCGAGCCTCGAGGTAACATGGTTCTGAAACCAGCAGAGTTCCTGGTGGAGACGGTGGAGGCTGGACTGGGAGAAGTTCTAGTTTATGTGGAGGATCCAGAGGGACACACAGAAGAGGTGCAAACACACCCTCACATTAATTTAAAAGGACACAAAAGTTAAATATAACTGAAATTATGCTGCATCATTTCTGTCTCCATCAGGCCCGAGTCATCCCCAACAACGACAAGAACCGAACCTACTCTGTGGTCTACCTGCCCAAAGTGGAGGGGCTTCATAAAGTAAGAAGCTCTCACTGTACAGCTGAAAGAAGTACAGTGGTTCTTATGTTATTGATCAGAAATACAGGGCCATGGTTCCCAACGTTCTTCATCTGATGGACCTGCACAGCCTATAACATGGACCCAGAGCCCTTCATGTTTGAAGGGGAACCCATTTACATTGGACAAGGATGACTTTACCATTTAAGATAAATAAATAAATACAAATACAAATACATGTCATCATCCACAATCATTAGCATAACTGTTCACTGACTCATCAATAACTGCATTCTCTTTCACCATTAATTATCACTTTTAATCATGTATGCATATCTATTTGCTACCATTTATCAGTTCCTTTTAACTTTAACTGGTGATGTCTGCTCAATTTTGGTCTCTGTAATTTTTTTTTAATGTTTATGTTTGAGCTAGTCTTTCTGCAGAAGAACTCCCTGTGATGCTTATACCCCTGATTGGGGAATACTGAACCAATGACATGTGTAACTCACATGGATCATGTGTGGATAAAGGAGCTGTTTCTTGTGTTGTCCTTTTGACAGGTTCTGAATGTTTCCTGGTTCCTTTGTCTTAGCTTTTGTTTAGTTCATGGAAACACAAATTTATGTTTGTGAACCTAACAGGCCTTTGCGGTCCTCTCCCACTCAGGTAAAGGTGTTGTTTGCTGGTCAGGACATCGACAGAAGCCCCTTCATTGTAAATGTTTCAAAAGCCATGGGCGACCCAACCAGAGTTCAGGCCCGCGGGCTGGGACTGCAGCCAACGGGAAATGTGGCCAACAAACCTACATACTTTGATATTTACACTGCAGGTAAGTCTCATTGTATTGTTAGTTTGTCTGAGCTACATTCCCTTAATAAAAGAAAATTGATGAAAAGTTTTTCTTCCATCATTACTCTTGAAAGAACAAATTAAAACCAAAATTATGCACAAAAACATTTTGTGGTCTCTCGGAGGGACTCTGACTCTATATTTCCATTAGCTCTGGGTATCCACTGCTATATTTCCTGCAGATGACCTTCATTGTCTGATACTGTTCCAGTGACTGTCACATTCCTCCTCCATTGTTTAAAGGTCTTGTCATTCTCTGTCTGTACACCAGGAGCGGGTGCTGGAGATGTGGGCGTCATCATTGTGGACTCAAATGGCCGCAGGGATACAGTGGAGATTGTCCTGGAGAACAGAGGCGACAGTGTATTTCGGTGCACCTATGTCCCTGTCCTGGAGGGACCTCATGTCGTCTGTGTGACTTTTGCTGGGCAGCAGATTCCCAGAAGTCCTTTCACTGTCCACATCTCCGAAGGTGGGCTATTAACATTTACTTTATGTCTACAACACTACAAACTGACCTTTCTAACTCTTTCCTGCATTCTAGGTACTAGGCAGTTCCTTCAGTGATTTAAAATGAAAACCACAATTTTGTCCTAAAGCATGTCCTATCTTATATGTAATTCTTTAAATCTGCAGATATATTTTTATTTCATTCATTTAATATAGTCAACTTAAATATTTACAATATTTATTTTAAACATTTAACTGACCCTGTCTCTTATTGTAATACATTCACCAGCACAGATCTCTGATCAGCATGCGTGTAACATTAAACTTCAATGGATTTTGTAACAGGAACCTTACAAAATCCAAGTCCAGGTCTTCTGAGATTGTCTGTGCTTCCTTTATGGTTCACTCTATGGACTTTCATGTTTTTAGGCTGTGGTGTTTGATCACCTCCAGTTTGCTGGAACAGGATGTGGATATTTATATGGACTGGATTATGTCTGACTTGGCTGTTCTTGATCTGGGATTTGGCTACTTTTGGTTAGGACTTGTAAGTCATGTTTGGAGCGTTCCTAATTTGTCTTAACTTGGAGCCTAAATTTAGGGTATTATTGGCAACTTGGTCTTGTCTTGTAATTTGTTGCAGAAGTAGCCTTGGGATGTCATGTTAGATTAAACTAATTTGGAATTAGATGAGGGGATTTTTCAATATTGAACTTAAGAATCGCCTGTGATTTCCAAGGATTTAAGATATAAATCAGGACCGTGTTGATCCAGGACACTGGGTTTGGGAATAGCTTACCTTAATTTGAAGTCTAACTTGACTTATCTTTGAAAATGGGACTAGCCTGATTCAACTGACTTGAGAAAATTCCAGTGACTTGAGACTAACTTTGCAGAATTAATGCAGAATTAAACTTTATCCCAACTGTCTACGGGTTTGATTTATGTTGGTTAGGTGGTTAGGTCTGGAATAGTTTGTTTTGGGTTGACTGGATTTCCTATGTTTTATTTAGCATTGGTTTGTTGGTTGTGTTTGATTTGTTTTAGTTTTGTTTGGATTGATTTGGCTCGTTTGCTTTATTTTAGTGCATTTGGGTTGGGTTATTTTGGGTTTGCTTAGTTTTCGTTTGGTTTGGTTTGGGTTGATTTGGTTGAATTTGGAGAGTTCGTCTTGCTTTGGTGACGCTGCCCTTTAACCGATCTGGGTTCTGTCCTCCTTGTGCCGATGTACAAATGCATCATACTGTTATTCCCTCCTTCAGTTTCACAGAGTGTCCCTCCTCCTGGGTCTCCAGTGCAGATTGTACCTCAGTCCATACGCACCCCACCTGCTGACAAGACTAGGAGAGCTCCTCCTCCAACACCACCCAAACCCAGGCGACCAAGTTAGTACAGGCCATTGACAGGATGCAACTGGAGCCTGCCTGCGCTAGCCTGGTCTTTTCGACTCAAACTGTCTTCACTTTGGCCCCATATGGATGGGGGTTCCCTGCCTTACAGCATGTCCTGGCACTGCTTCATCCTGAGCAGCTTGTTCTTTTTCTACATCTCAGAAACTGAATGTGGTAGTCTAAAGCCCTTTTTGAATGGCATCAGAAATAATTAGGAATTATTTAAGTTCATCATTATTTTACCATTATTATTTTATTACACTTTAGTTCTGTAGAAATTCAAGCTTAATAATTTACATTTGGGTTGGTTGTGGTGTTCTGGGATGCATTTCGTCAAAACTATCTATCCTGAGAACATGTTGTTAGGTCAGTAGGTTGATAAAAGCAGCAAAGAAAGCAATTCCAAGTAACTCAAGCTATTTACTGCTCAGTTTTTTGTTTTTGTTTTGTTTTTTTAGCTCCATTGCCCACAGATTCAACTTTTGTGTCAGCAAAAATCCAGAATATTCTCCTGAGTGGGTTAGTATGTGTGGTGGGTCACGTCTTGTAAACATTTGGAGACTTTTGTTTGATTTAGATGGTTAACAAAAAATCTACAAGAACCGTTGAGGGCTGGAAAACGACACTGACAAAGCAGCCCAAGAACAGCTCAGATTTTCTTGGTATCACTTTTAATTTTAAGAAATTTTGTAGAATTGAACAGGGTTCAACTATATAAGGAGGTATTAAGAAAAAGTGTGTTATTAAGAAGATTCTGGGTTGTTTTATTGGTTTGAATCTGTAATTTGAATAACAACTAAACAGAATAAGAAGTGTTAATAACATCTTAGCAAAACAACAAAATTAACCACTTTAAAATAAAGTGGTTAGCAAGTGACTTCACATAATTATATATAATCAAAGAAGAGGCTTAAATGCCCGAGTGATCTTCTACTTGCTCCTCCCCAACATCATCATCAACCCTGCCTGTTCTTCCTCACGTCGCCTCCAGTAACTCTTCCTTCTGCAGCTAACCGACGCTCTATCCTCTGAGTGCATCGTGTTCTCAAATCTGATGCTTCAAACTTAAGTTTAAGTTTAAAGAACATGTCGATCTATAGCAAGTTTTTCCTTCTGTTTGCTATTAAGTTTGTGTGTATTTTGTATTTTTCTTGAATCTTCAGCTCTGAATTCTGATTTCATCACGTCTTCCTCTTTGCTGCTTTTCCCTTTCAGCCTCAGCAAACTGCATTTTATGGCGCTGATCAGCTGACTAATGAGAAACTCGTGCTGCTCTGTGTGTGTGTGTGTTGTTAGTATATTTTAGTTAGAATCACTGTGTACTGTTGTACACACAGTAATCATTTGAGTTCAATCAGCTGTGCACTGATCAGTCTGAGAGAGTAAATGAGTAACCTGTGAGATTGACTATTAATTTCTGAGACCAAATTAACTCCAACTCAGCCCTCCATTTCAAGCTTCATAGCTCCTCCATGATAGCACCCGACTTTATGGCTTCAGCTGGAGGAGACAGTTGGACAGATAAGACAGATTCTGATGATTCTCCAGAAGATTCAGTGTAGGATTACATAGGAAGTATGAAACAGGCTCTGTGTGTTTGTGTGAGTTTCATTATCATTTGAGCGTCGTTTCCCAGTCTAACCTCCATCTGACTGGTCCTTGCAGCCTGTAACCCAAACGCCTGCAGAGCATCTGGCAGAGGTCTGCAGCCGAAGGGTCTGAGAGTGAAAGAATTGGCAGATTTCAGAGTTTACACCAAAGGAGCCGGCAGCGGGGAGCTCAAAGTCACCGTAAAAGGACCAAGTAAGACAGCAAGACTCACCAACCCACGAGATTCACCAACTGGAGCTAAAATCCCTTTAAGGAAACACATTTAAACACAAAACTGAAGAGAACCCCTCTTATTTTTAGTACAGAACACTGACTATAGCTGATATTTGTGAGATTTTTAATGATGGATTCAGCACAGTATGGCCTTTCCAGAATATCCAAAAAGAGGTTTCTCCTGTGTATGTACATTTGTGAGTGTGTTTTACAAAATGTTTTTATTTTTGGTAATTGGCTTTATTTTCATTTGAAATTTAGCTCAGTAAAGGTGGGCTGATTGTGGATTATGTTTATTTTTAATATAGAGGGCCTGGAGGAGTCTGTGAATGTGCTTGAGATGGAAAATGGCCTGTATGAGTGTAATTATTACCCCGTCATGGCAGGAAAGTACATCGTAACCGTCACTTGGGGCGGACACAGCATCCCTCGCAGGTGAGGTTGATGGAGTGATTATACATACTATTACATTTTGGGGAGTTAACAGTGTTTATTACAGCTGTGCATTATGTCACATATAGTAACAAATGCATGCATTTTAATCATTTGGCCATGTGATGCCATGTAAACTAAAGATATTGAGGATCCAAGATTGAACCCTGAGGTACTCCAGTGACTTGTGTGCATAAATGTAAACATTTTTTTTTTTTATCTGAAGTAAAGATAAAAACTAATCAATTTGTTCTGTTTTTCCAGCCCATTTGAAGTTTATGTCAGTGAGGAGGCAGGGCTTCAGAAAGTGAGAGCCTGGGGTCCAGGTCTGGAGACCGGTATGGTGGGGAAGAGTGCTGACTTTGTGGTGGAGGCCATTGGAACTGAAGTGGGAACTCTCGGTTAGTTACAATAACATAAAGATGGGACTCAGGAAAACGTTAAGAGCTTAAGGTGCTGACTTATGGTCAAACGCAATCCACAGTACTTCAACATCTTGTTGAAAAAATATTTTTAAATTTAATAAGGATGTAACATTTCTGCTGCATCTATCAAACGAAACGAGACCAATCATATTACAGGAAATCTAACACCTCATATGTTTCAGTAAACAGCTACCAAACAGAACTCCACATCTTTTATTTGCTTAAGTGGTCATGGAATAACAACCTGCAGACCTACTCCTTATCAACAGTCTGGTTACTTTTGAGCATCTGAAAACAGGGCATTGTGTGTAAGATGTTTGCCACTGTCCAAAAGCCTCTGGATCTGATGGTATATCCTGCTATTTCTGTGAATATTTGTGTGTCATGTAAAGTATTAAACTCCATGGGCAGATCCCATTGTTTTCACATTCATCACTTATAGGCAGTGTTTAAATAACAGCGTCTATGTGTAGGTTTCTCTATCGAGGGGCCCTCCCAGGCTAAGATTGAGTGTGATGATAAAGGCGATGGATCGTGTGATGTTCGATACTGGCCGACTGAACCAGGTGACTATGCCGTCCATGTTATTTGTGATGACGAGGACATCAAGGACAGTCCCTTCATGGCCCACATCCTCCCTGCTGCCAGTGTCATCTTCCCTGAGAAGGTCAGATCAGAGCCTTGTTGAGTTTCAAACATTTTCCTGCATGTTTAATTTTTAAACATGTGATGTGTTTACTTCCTCAGGTGAAATGTTACGGTCCAGGTCTGGAGCCTTTGGGCTGCATTGTTAACAAACCTGCTGATTTCACCATTGATACCCATGGAGCTGGCAGAGGAGAGCTGAAGCTCTATGCTCAGGTGAGGATTCAGAGGCAGCCTCTCCATAATGTTTTAATAACACATTAACATCTTTTCAAAATCACACCAGTGTAAATCTGTTTGTGTTGTAGGATTCAGATGGTTTCCCCATTGACGTCCAGATCACAGATAATGGAGACAGCACCTACTTCTGTGTTTACATTCCCACAAAACCCATCAAACACACCATTATTGTCACCTGGGGTGAAGTCAACGTCCCCAACAGCCCATTCAGGGTATAAAACCAACACCAAATATAGTCTTACATTAAAGTCACTGAAGTATATCCTTTAAATCTGTTAATCCCACTCACAATGTCTGCAGTTTGTTGCAGTGTAAACTGGTCAATCATTAACATGAACATACAAATACCTTGCTCTTTGAATTATTACCAACTTACAACAGACACTATGTGAGATTAGTTTTAGCTTTGTTTTTTGTTAGTAATCAGTAAAACATTAAATGGAAAAAACTAAATTAACCTTTAACTTAAGCAGATGTCTGCTAAACACGATTTTTATTCGTTGAAGGACAAAATGCTGTCATGTAAATACAGAACTTTAGGGGACCCATAATAGAGCCTTGAGGTACTCCAGTGGCTGCAGTGTTTTATTAATAGTGTGTCGAGAGCTCAGTGTATCACCTCAAATGTTTCTTAGCAGAAAAAGATGAGTTTAAAATTTTCCTTAAAAGCATGGATGTTTATATTCCATGATTTCTTCCATATTTCAGCATTTGCATTTATTTGTTAGAGTCTAGATAGAAGCCAGGTTTATTGTTGCCAACAATGATGGTAATGTTGTGAATAAGGTGACTATCGGAGAGGGCAGCCATCCAGAGAATGTGAAAGTTTACGGTCCAGGTGTGGAGAAGACAGGACTGAAGGCCAACGAGCCGACTTACTTCACTGTGGACTGCAGTGAAGCCGGACAGGGTGAGACCTGTTTCATGTCTAATGTCCTCTTTTCATGTCCCGCCACCACAATGCACGACACATAGGAGATTGTTTTGTCTTTCTGATCGTTGAGCTTGATCTCCAATGAATGACTTTAACTCAGATTCAGACCAGCTGTGCAGCACACAAACATGCTGTAATGCCAAGTTTTGTTTTTATGAGTGTAATTAGAAAGAAATTAAATAGTACAGGAATACTGCTACATGATGTTTGAATATTACTGCAGAAATAACCTTGAATCTCTGTAATAGAGTTAATTATTATTTCCCTGCAGGTGATGTCAGCATTGGCATCAAGTGCGCTCCAGGTGTAGTCGGACCTGCCGAGGCTGACATCGACTTTGACATCATCAAGAACGACAACGACACATTCACAGTGAAGTACATGCCTCCGGGTCCCGGACAGTACACCATCATGGTGCTGTTCGCTGATCAGGTAAATGAGGGGTCAACAGTTGGATCAAATCTTAAATGCACATCTATGTTAAAACTGAATTTAAAAAAAACATCTCACACTTATTGTGTAAAACAGGAAATCCCTATTAGCCCCTTCAGAATAAAGGTGGATCCTTCCCATGATGCAGCCAAAGTCAGGGCAGAGGGACCTGGACTCAACAGGACAGGTGAGCTGGGTTTTATCACATTTGCGATCAATACAACACAAAAATCAGATACAAAACTGTGGAAGTGTTACTAATCACGTCCACATACAGGGGTCCACGAAGAGACCTGGTAATTAGTAAACCAGAGCTCAGGCTTCTTGGATGGTCTCTTAGTACAGTAATCACACAGCAGCCATTTTATTGGTTGGATGATCTCATATAACCCAGACCAGAAGCTGCTGCTGGCCTTCTACTGCTACTCAGTGGAGAGCGTGCTCTCTTCCTCCCTGGTATGCAAGGGCCACAACTGAGTACAGGAAGGCTGCGCAGAGGGTAATTAACACCACCCAAAAAGTCACTGGCTGCCCCCACCCCTGTCCACCCATCCACAAATCTAAACAATGGTCTGAGTAACCCTCATCACTCAGGCCACTCACACACAGACTCTGTTCAGACCAAGTCTTTTTGCACTACTTCCAAGTACTTTGTTCTCTAATTTGTGCCTTTCTCTTATTTTATATATTACCCTCTTGATTGTATATATTTTTCTGTTTTCTATTGATTCCAGCTGCCTACTATTTATAATTTATTCTGGCACAACTAGGGTGGAGCACCCACAGTTTTGATTTATATGTACAATGACAATAAAGGGTTATTCTATTCTATTCTTCTGATAATACAAACTTTAAATAATCTAAAGAGACTGTATCAGACTATAAACATCTATATCTGTTGTAAAGTTGGACATTTTAATCTTTAATTAGTCTGTTAGGACTGGCTCACTGCTGGAGCCCCTGTTCCCATCAGGGGGACAGCAGGTTTTAGCTTGTTATCTGTATTAAATTAGATAAAGTAAAATTTTATTTATATAGCACCTTTCTAGACAGAGAATCACAAAGTGCTGCACATAGAAGAACCTTATTAATAAAGTTTCTGTCTGAACTTTGCAGGGGTGGAGGTGGGTAAGCCCACCCACTTCACCATTTATACAAAGGGAGCTGGTAAAGCCAAACCTGAGGTCCACTTCACCGGAGCAACTAAAGGTGATGCCGTCCGAGACTTTGAGATCATCGACAACCATGACTACTCATACACTGTCCGCTACACGGCAGTGCAGCAGGTAACACACCAACTTCACATGTGTGATGGATTACCTGTGAGGTGACTGATGGACATAAGTTAAGCACTGCTTGTGTTTCTCTCAGGGGAGCATGTCCATCATTGTGTGTCATGGAGGAGACCCCATCCCAAAAAGTCCATTCACCATCATTGTGGCCCCCCCACTGGACCTCAACAAGGTCAAAGTTCAGGGACTGAACAACAGTAAGTCTGTGAGGAAAAAAATGGAACATTTATCATACAGAAGCAAAGTGCTTCCATACGGAGCCCTGATCAGGTTTCATGACGCAGCAGATGAAGCACAGAATGCGTGTTTCCAGCTAAATTCCTGGAATTATTCATCACAAATTCCTAAATACAAGCTGCTGTTTAGCTTTAGATTACAGGATGTTTCCATAGAGAGTCCTGCACAGTTTGGTACTAATTATAATAAGTGAGGTGGAGAGTAAATGATGGATTAGATGAGTAAACAAAAGAATCCAGGAGTTCCTCTGAAAGACAATCACAACCCCTTCATGGGGATCCTTAATGACTCTGAGCTGCTGTTCATTCAAGCTCTGTTTCATTAAATTTAATCTAACTGATGTGTAATTCTGATCTGCAGTGGAAATTTCTCTTCTTTCTGAATCATTTAACATAAAACAAGCTTGAACTGCTTAGACCGCTTTTCCATTTCGTTTATAATCGGTATCAAAGGATTCCAACAGAAATATCCCTTAATGTGCAGCCGAACACACGCCAGCATTTCCAAAAAAAATAGCTTTTCATCTTTATGTCTAAAGCTGCATCCACACAGGAAAAAATTCACATGGTGACAGGAAAATCAATGACATTCAATGATGTCACGCGTGACATAAACGTTTCTCAACTTTAAGGAGAGCAATTAAAGTGATTGCTAATTAGCTCAGGATACTGGTGAATGACATATGACTGGCTAGTAAATACATTAGAATGTTACCTAGGTAACTGGAGCCTGGTAGCGACCAACCATCAGGTTGAAAGCGATGCACGGTGAGTGAATTGTCCTCTGTGTGGGTACAGCTTAAAAAGATGTTCAGACTTCACTGTTATCAACATCCTAAACCCCAAACCCCTGTTCCTGCTGACCATCCTGCTGTTTCTGTGCACTAATCAGAAGTAGACGTTGGGAAGGATCAGGAGTTCTCCATCTGTACTCAAGGTGCTGGAGGTCAGGGCAAACTAGACGTGAAGATCACCTCCCCTTCTCGTCGACCAATCCCCTGCAAGGTAGAGTCGGGCACAGCCAATGAGGTTCATACAGTGAAGTACATTCCTCCTGAGGAAGGACCATACAGAGTGGACATCAGCTACGATGGGAACCCTGTCCCAGGAAGTCCATTCACTGTGGAGGGCATCATGCCCCCTGATCCTTCAAAGGTGAGTTAAGATCACAACAACCCACACTGATAGAATTTTAATATTTGTCAGAATAAGTAAAGACATGTGGTTATCCTAATTGGGCTTTCATCGAGTCAGCAAAGATGCACAGAAAAAAGTATCAGACACCAACTAGGAAGGATCAGAAAGGTACTTAGGACTTAGTTGAGAAATCCTTGTGTAAATCTTTACTTGTGTGAATGTTTTTCAGGCCTACCAGTTTAGTAATCCATGGATGTTCAGTCAATCATCTGTGCTGATTCTGGTGCAAACCTCAGACTTAAAGCTAATGTCTTCTGCTAACCAGCATTAATAAGTATTCCTTGTGTCTCTTCTGGTTTTTTTCATTTACTTTCCAGGTGCGAGCATATGGTCCAGGCCTTCAGGGTGGTGTGGTAGGCAAACCAGCCCCCTTTGCCATTGACACAAAGGGTGCTGGTACTGGTGGTCTGGGTCTGACAGTGGAGGGGCCGTGTGAGGCCAAGATTGAATGCCAGGACAATGGTGATGGATCCTGCTCTGTGTCCTACCTGCCGACTGAGCCTGGTGAATACGCCATCAACATCCTGTTTGCAGACCAGCACATCCCCGGTTCCCCCTTCAAGGCTGTGGTCCAGTCAGTGTTTGACCCCAGCAAGGTGACAGCCAGCGGCCCCGGGCTGGAGCAAGGCAAGGTCAACGAGGCTGGAACCTTCACGGTGGACTGCTCCAAAGCCGGAGAGGATGAGCTCACCATCGAGATCATCTCTGACTCTGGGGCCAAAGCTGAAGTTCACATTCAGAACAACAGTGATGGGACCTACTCCATCACATATATACCCCAGTGCCACGGCATGTACACCATCACCATTAAATATGGAGGACACATGGTGCCAAAGTTCCCCATTCGCTTGCAGGTGGACCCAGCTGTTGACACCAGCGGAGTGAAGGTCTATGGACCAGGAGTGGAACCCAGAGGTGAGCACTTAAAGATGTTTTAATGCCCAGTTAAAAGAAGGATGTCTGAGGTTTGTATACTTTAATCAAACACAAATGTAAAACAATATCTGGTCATCAAATTTGCTCATCGATTTTGTGCTCTAAACACGACAGAAAACTCAGTAGATTTTGCACACGTGTGAGAAGCTGTGAAAATGTACTGATTTTATTAGCTGTAAACATGCAGGGGTGCAAAATGCTTCCACAAAAACCCCTGCAAAATTTTAGTGACGCAATGCCACTGCCATGTATGTGTATAAAATATGATACACGCACCTGATATAAAAACATGTCCAGAAACGCCCCTGACCCTAACAGGACGTCTGCCACTAAAGATGCAGGGGTTTTGGTTCCTCTATGTTATGGGGTACACATTACCTTCTATTTACCTTAATAAACCATAGGGGAGCCTTTAACTTGTTTTCAGCCCTAATTAGCCTATCCGTCTCAGTGATTAGAGTTTCCAAACTCTCTGCTGTTCTGAGGTCTGTTTTTACGACGACAGGACTGTTTCCAGTGTGATCTGGTTTAGGCTCAGCTCTCTGTGGTTGGTTCATTGGCCTCCTGGACGCCACCAGACTCCATTATCACAGTTAATAAACTCCCAACAGCACATTTAGTTTGTATGTTGTTCTTTTTTTAATTATTACGTTTTTCTTTCCGTATTTCGATTGCAGTCTTTATTAAATTGAGATTAAAGTAAAACCAATAAAAGAGCACTGAAGTCATAAAGTCTTATAATGAGAACAAATGGGAGAAGTTGCTGAATGCTCACGTTACTAATTTAATCAATAAACAAAGAGCAAAGAAGAAATGAGTGCTTGTTGCATTACTCTGATGGATTTATCCTGAAACAACCTTTGGTCCTGATCTAAGTCATGCTGTGAAAGTTAAAATATGAGGCTGGAAAGTGATAGAACATCATACCTCTAACAGAGCCACGGCATCCAAAATAAACTTGTTGTTCTATTCAATCAGACCTGAAAGCAGCGACTGAGAAAGAGTTTGCTGAGCTCAGAGACTTTTATCCAATCAGACTTCACTGGAGTCGCCCCCTGCTGGAAATGACAGAAAATGCAGCACTAGAAGCTAAAGTCCATCTTTTGTAATAACTATGATCTGTGTTAATGATACACGTTTTCTATCATGTTTGGGTTTTTTTAAATTTATGTGACTGGAACCAAAAACATAAATTAAGTGATTAATATGGCTGATTGTTTGTAAACTGAACACGAATTCTGTAGCACTTTAAATAATCTGTTCAGTATGACTGTATTCAGTGAAACATTTCAAATATTTTACTGTCTTTGGATATGATTAAAAGTGATGAGTCGTTCTCTGCATCTTGGTAAAAAATGGGATGTTATATTTCATGGAGACATTGACTAACTTTCTTCTCTACTTTTTTGTCTTCGTGCTGCTTTCCTCTCCGCAGGCATCCTGAGGGAAGTAACCACTCATTTCATCGTGGACGCTCGAGCTCACTACAAGAGCGGTGGCAGCCATATCAAAACCTCGATCTCAAATCCGTCAGGCACCAACACAGACGCCTACGTCACCGACAAGGGAGATGGGACATACAAAGTCGAGTACACACCGTATGAGGACGGTAAGCCTGAGACCTGTGTGTTGTTTGTGAGCCTGGCTGCAGATCGTCAGCAGAGACAGAGGACGGGCAAGACGATGGTTTGCTGCTGGTTTGTGGGTGTTTTTCCACTGCAACACCTCCTAATTGTGAAATAAAATTCCATTTGGCTTTCATAAGGCTTGTTTTCCCTCGCCAGCCATGAAGGACTGTTGGCTGAACTGCGGTCAGTCTGTGTACAGAGGGGTTAGCAGCAATCAACATCCAGGGCATAATTACCATTCCAGAGCAAATATATCTGATTTAATATTTAAGTGCCTGAAGCTCAGACAAATATCTGCTGCTCAAAGCTTAACCCTGCATGTGCTACTGTTATAGTCAGTTATAGTAATGTACTGAACATCAGTTACAATGATTGGATTCTGGTCCTTTAACCTCTCAGTGAGGAGCGGGTTTGGACCAAGGGTATTTATAGCTGCAGTCTGTCGGCGCTCAGCAGATGGTTTTCCACTGATAGTGAAGTGTGACATGTTAGAGTCCATTGCATTGTGGGAAAGAAATACTCAGTCAGACTGGAATTTTAATGGAAGCTGATTCTTTGTCTGGTTTACTCCCACTCTGCCTGAGAGGTTGCTGGTTAAAAACTGAACCGTGGGGTAAAAAAAATGAGTGACCATTAAATGTTTGGGTTACTTTGAAACAACACACTCAACAGCTGAAGACGGATAAATAAATAAATGTGTAAAGCATTTAATTTGTATTTCTTCGTATACAAGTTTAAGAGAACAAACAAATTACAGAGCAATGAGGAGGTTACTCAGTGACATCTACACATCGGATCACTGCAGAATGGTTTCACCCACATTATCTTGACTCTATCCATTAAAATACTCACTTTTACTGGACTCTTGTTTGCTGAAGGTTTACATCTGATTGAAGTTCTTTTGGATGACATCTCGGTGCCAAAGAGTCCGTTCAGGGTGTCCGTGAGCGAGGGTTGTGATCCCAGTCGAGTCCGAGCCTACGGTCCAGGTTTGGAGGAAGGACTGGTGAACAAACCAAACCGATTCACTGTTGAGACCAGGTATCGTCACTCTGTTTTTAAATCCAGAATAGATTTTATAGCATCCATAGATCTCTGTTTAAACATCCTAAACTTCCTTTTTGTTTCATGCGTGCCTCAGAGGTGCTGGCACTGGGGGACTTGGCCTGGCCATTGAGGGTCCATCAGAGGCAAAAATGTCATGTAAGGACAACAAAGATGGCAGCTGCAGTGTGGAGTATATCCCCTTCACACCTGGAGAATATGACGTCAATATCACCTTTGGAGGCTTACCGATCCCAGGTGAAGGTCACTTAACCCTGTAGGGTGTGGTTTGGATATAACTGACTCTGCGCTTTTCTAAGGAAAAGATATCTGCAATCAAGAGCGTCTATTACTTCACTTGTCTTTCAGGGAGTCCATTCCGGGTCCCAGTGCGAGAGCTGGTTGATCCCAGTATGGTGAGGTGTTCAGGTCCTGGCCTTGGAAGTGGAGTCCGGGCTCATGTTCCTCAGACCTTTACTGTAGACAGCAGCAAGGCAGGGCTGGCTCCCCTGTCAGTTCAGCTATATGGACCAACAGGTAAGATTACAAAGACTTATTAACCTCATAACATTGCCCAGGCCATTGGTAACCAGGAAAGCTGTTCCAAAAAAGCTGCACCTGCCTTACCTTATACCCGTGGGACTTCCAGTCAGACCAACTCATTATCAAGCTGGAGTTAAATCTTTCTTTAGTAGTATTGTCATGAAACTCTCCCATTAGCTTTAATCAGCTGATATCACCTCATTGTGGCCTTGCCCTGTGCTCTGGTTTGTCTTCAGGTGTAGCTGAGCCACTCAACATCACAGATAATGGTGATGGCACTCACACGGTCAACTATACTCCTGCCAACGATGGCCCATATACGGTGTGCGTAAAGTATGCCGACCAGGAAGTGCCCCGGAGGTTGGTATTGAAGAGAAGCGTGTACAAGACAGTTCTGGTCCTTCAGGGTCAGATTTAACCTTTCTAACTGTCTCTTCAGTCCTTTTAAAATCAAGACGTTACCGGCTCATGATGCTAGCAAAGTTCGAGCCAGTGGTCCCGGTCTGAATGCATCTGGGGTTCCAGCCAGCTTGCCAGTGGAGTTCACCATTGATGCCAGAGATGCTGGAGAAGGACTGCTCACCGTCCAGATTCTGGTGAGTCTCCTGTCCTGAAATCATCATTGTGCTGCCCGGTCAGTGTTTGGCAGGGAGGTGTCTGTCGTGTCTTGTTGCTCTTCTGTGACCTGTTTCTGACTCACCCCGATTCAAACACAGACCGGCGGGCTTGTTGCTGTCACTGCAGGGTCCAGACGGCTGCAGTCGCGAGGCTTCATTGTTTGTGGAAGACTGGGGCAGGAGGGTGTGGGAGACTCACATAGTAAAGAAAACCATCCCCTTCAGTATTCTTAGGAGAGGCTCTGTAAGCCCTGCACTCTCTCCCTTCACCTCCTTCCCCCTTTACCTGTCTCTTGTCCCCCCGCCCAACCCACCTGTTCTCCCCCGCTGACTGCCTCCTCATTGTGTAGCCTTTGGCTGTTTTCACCGCTCTTATATTCTGCATAAGATCTAAAGTGTGAATATTCCTGTGACGCTAATAACATCCATGAAACTCATTATTAGTTTCATGGATGTTATTAAAAACTGAGACTCAAAGAAAGAATAGCTCTTATAATCAACTCCTTAATATAGAATCTTATCTGTTAGTTACACTTAAATGGAAATCTTATAATGGAAGAACTGTAAGGATAAAATAAGAGTGAGAGAACGAATTTCAGCCCTTTCCCTTAGCAGTTCACATCTGATCTGGCAGATGGTAGGATGTTAGGTAAATGCTCTTAGTTAAAGCCTTTTAAACGAAGCTCATAGTTTCCTGTGTTAGAGTCCAAGTACTTGAAATATCACTTTCAATGTTCATCAAATCAACAACAGATTCAAAAAATTATCTGCTGGAACGTTAGAAGCAAATTTTCATTGGCAGCACTTTGCTTGGCTTCCACCCCTCTGTGGTCTGCACGTGCACTGACTCCATTCAGTTTGTTTAACGAGTTAACAGACATATTTGATTTTGAGTTGTTAACTAACCAGAGTTTTTGGTAAACCTGCTTCCATTCAATGATCCATCCATCCACTTGTCTGACCTGTCATTGCTGCAGTGAATAGTTAGATCCTGTGAGAACACTTGTGGACGTGACAAGCCCACTGCTCTCAAACCATCAGCGGCCATCAGGTCTACGATAGTGTTCATAATGCTGTAGCTGTTAATCTTTCTGATACACACTTTAGTTTTTCACATGGATATAAGCTGTAGATGCCTGCTTCCACACAGCAGGGGGCGCTGCTGCACAGGGAGGTTAAATCAGATTTTTTTTTTTTTTTTTTTTTACGCCTGTTTTTATATTCAACTGCTCATTGCTGACACAGTGAAAAGTTTTAGATCCAGAAGTCTGAATTTCATGTTGGTTGTTTGATCTCTAACATATTTGTTTATCCAGAAAATCTGTTTTGTCCTCTTCTTCTGTGCAAGATACAGAAACCGGGAATTACCAATACTGCAATGAGAAGTATATTCTACTTTGTACAAAAGCAGGGGCAGGATGAGCAGTGCCAGAGCCCTACAGAATGACCTGCAGCAGGCTACTGGTGTGAATGTCTCCGACCAAACAATCCATTGATTGCATTTATGTATCACAAAGATTCCTAAAAATCATCAAAAGAAGTTGGAAATTATCATTAGAGACCAAAACAGTTTCTGTATCAGGTTGTAAAGATGTTTATTTCTAATGTAAGGTTTTAACTGATGCACTGCTGGAACCTCTGCTGGACATCAGAGGAACTGCAGGTTTGTAGCTTCAGTGTCGCTTCCACCCAGCAGTTCAGTTTGTTTGTGTCCACACATGAAGAAATGAGCCTCAGTCTGGTGACCAAGAAGATCTCTGATCTCCGTAAAATAAAATTAATTTGACTTCATATTACTTTTCCCTTTTCTTACTATCGATGGCAGATGGTAGGAGACCAGTGATGGGCAATGGGACCTATTTATGTTTTCTGTACCCCAAACATGACTAACTTCTTGTCTGTACGCTTCCAGGATCCAGAGGGAAAACCCAAGAAGGCGACCATTCGAGACAACAGAGATGGGACTTACACAGTGTCCTACGTGCCGGACATGGCGGGCCGCTACACCATCACCATCAAATACGGAGGAGATGAGATCCCGTACTCACCTTACCGGATCCACGCCCTGCCCACCGGAGATGCCAGCAAGTGTCTGGTCACAGGTTAGGCTCCACCCATCAGCACTGAAACTTAAACTTTATCATTGGAAGCTTAGCAGCATCACTGATTGTAGTTGTTTTCCTACAGTGTCGATTGGAGGACACGGACTCGGTGAGTGGCCTCAACTTTCTTAGACTCACTGAACGCCAACAGATAAACAGCATTTCAGTTTTGCATAAAACAGCAGCTGCTTAACTAACCAACCAGCAACTACACATATATACTGAACGGTGGATATTTAAAATGGACACTGATTCATTGAGTTTAATGTTTTCTCAAATTTTGGTTCTAGCATCTTGTACCAGAACACTTAGACTAGCTTGTGTGTGTTTTGTTGTGTGTGTGTGTGTGTGTGGTGGGGGGGGGGGGGGGGGTGTTTGGGTGTTTGCTTTAAAAGGTGTTAAGATACCATTCCTAGTAGTAAGGGTCACCTCAGAAGTTATTATTATTAATAATAAGAATATAAAATTAGCTGGAAGCTGTTATATATGGAAGGAACTGAATAAAATAAGATGCTAAACATGCAGTGATTTCTGTTCTCAGAGGCCAGAAGATGGGCTGGGAGTTTCTCTGAGCTTTCAGAATGAGTGACGGGAAATTCGCTAAGCAATGGCTAAACTAAATCCCAGTACGCGCTGGGAACTGGACATCTGTCAGTGCAGCTTGAAGCTACTTAAAAATGTTTTGGTGTGTAGGGTGGAGAATTAAAAATGCTTGGAGGTCACTGGATAAACTCCAGTGGACATATGTGTAACTACCCACAATTACTGTCACTGTATTTGTCCAGTCAGTCTGTCTGGAAAACAGAAGGAAATCCAAGATTTATTATAAGTATGTTTTGCACTTTAAACCCACCCAAACAAATTCAAACACACTCAGTGCAAACTGAAATAAATGACAAAGACTTTAATTTATTTTTTTATTTAAGGGTTTCTATTTTGCAATAAACACATTGATAATAAACAGAATAGAGATTAACAACCCACTCTAACAGCTCATTGAGCAGCACTCACTCTGAGGCTGGGTACACCACCGTTATCAGAACCTTTTTCTTATAATCACTGCTCACGATCACTCTTAAAGCTTCCCCTAATCAACTCAGCATCATTCTAAACATTTAACCTCCCTGGTATTAGTGTGTGCTTTCTTTCATTAACATTAATCACTTCAGAAATCACTGCTTTGACTCTGTTGGTTCCACAAATGTCTTGTCAGGTTCAGGAATTGGACCAACCATCCAGATCGGAGAGGAAACAGTCATCACCGTGGATGCAAAGGCTGCAGGGAAAGGTAAAGTCACCTGTAAGGTGTCAACGCCGGACGGAGCGGAGCTGGATGTGGATGTAGTGGAGAACGCAGATGGGACGTTTGATATTTATTACACGGCTCCAGAGCCAGGGAAGTACGTCATCACCATCCGCTTCGGAGGGGAACACATTCCTAACAGCCCCTTCCATGTCGTGGTGAGTCACCACCCTGAAAACACCATGATTTGGGCTTAGCTGATTTCAGTTTGGGACTGAGTTGGGGTCAAGTGGTCAGGTTAGCTTTGTTTTGCTTTGACTTTCTGGCCTGTTATTGTTGGTTTTATGGGGATGGATTTGGGATAGTTTAGGTTGAGGTTAGTTTAGGTTGGGTTAGGATTTTTTTTTCTTGGTTCAGAGTGGTTTTGTTTGGGATTTGTTGGCATGAGTTTGGTTTGGCTTTGGTCGGGTTTTTGTTTAGGGTTACATAGTTAGGTTTGATTTGGGATGGTTTGAACTGGTTTGGGGCAGTTTGGTGTTTGTTGGGGTTGGTTTTGGGATAGTTTAAGTTGGGGTTTTTGGATTGGGTTTTGTTTGGTTTGAAGGTCAGTCCTTCCAAGGCTTCTTCATGTAAATACCAAAGTAGTTTTACGCCTCCAACTATCTCAACCCATCTGAATCTATCAGATTTGGAGCCACTGGAGATCGATTAGCTAATGGCTCATTTATTTAACACTCTGTATAACTGCATGTCTTTCACAACTGATCTTGGGATTTTTTTTTTCATGAATATTAGTTGTCACTATGAAAAAACAAATATTAAAATTATTTAGTTGACCCCCAAACAAAACAAACTCTTTGAATAAAACTGTGAAACTGTGAATTCTTCACAGCATTGACACGATGGAGAAACCTCCAGTTTAAGGAAAATAAATGTATTATTATTTATTATTTTGTTCATCTTTTTGTTTTCTTTTATTTTTGTGGCTGTTTTTGTATTTTTTTGTATCTTATGTATGTATTTGTTTTATGTCTCATTTTTTATTTGATTTTAAGTTGCAGTCTATTTTATCCTTAATTTTTCTTTGACTATTTGTTTTAATTTTGTTTATTTGTTGTATTGTTCCATATTTTAATTATGTTTCAGATTTATTTCCTGAAACTGTGGAAAATTGCTGCGCTTTTTGGTCTGTTTGTTTCTGGTTTGCTTGTGTTTGTAATGGCTGCACCTTGTTCCTCGTCAGGCAAGTGATACCATCCCAATAATAGAGGAACCATGTGACAAGCTTCAGTTACAGCAGCCCTACTCTCCCTATGCGGCCTTCTCCCCTCAATGGGTATCATCATTACCTCCACACCTGCTGTTTATCTGCCGCTGCGTCTCCTCTTCATAAAAACCGTCATCTGTTCCTCGCTTTGCCCTCCATCACTGCAGCGTTTCCTGTCCCACAGTCGATACCGACCCACATTCACTTATTGATTGATCTCTGGCTCAGCATGAGGCTGCATGTTTAATCTGCATGATCATCATCTCCTGCTGGGAGGGCAGCTGGGGGCTACTCTTATTAACACTACCCTCTGATTTTTACCCTCTGACTGGCTGATATCAGAGACAATTCAGCATGTCAACTTTTCTTCAACATCTGGAGAGTAGCTGATCCAGATGTTCTGACAATGTGATGATTTTAGAGAAATAGTTTCAAGACAGATTTGATCTGTTTTGTATTATTTCAGAGAATTGTGTATTTTCTTTGGAAAGAAACTATAACATTCGGATTGTCTACATTCAAAGGAACTACTTCCTCTTCCGCCTTTCATAGTCATGTGCGAAATACGGCTGTATAAATGTCTCGCAGCCCCTTGGCGTGCGCACTCACAACAATGGCTGAGCGTAATTGTGCGGACGTATTTTACCTCCACAAACAGCCGGGTAGTACGTCACGAGCTGGAGTGAAACTGCCGTCTGCTCCTTGCTATCTAATACATAACCGGGCGCTGACGTAAACGCTTCTGTTTAATTATTTTCTGTTTGACGTTTATTCAGCTGTGTGAAAACCCCGAAGGGATTAATAAAGTTACATTTAATTTAATCTAATCTAATAACTTTAATCTCAGCCAAACCGATTTAGTCACGAACAAATAAAACACTGAAAAAGCCAAACAATAACATTTTTAAGTTATCAAAGTGACTATATCATGTTTAACCCGAGTAGCGAAAGACCGCGGGGGTTTGAAGAACGATGTTGGATCGGCTCAGATATTTGAAGTTTACACAGCTACATTCTCACCTGAAAATATGTTAAAAGTTTTTTGCGACCCAGAAAGAGAAATAAGAGTAATATTAAAACTAAGCAGCTGCCGCCATTGTTGGAAACTGGAATTGGCTGGGCCGCGACTATGAATTCTGCGATATGGTTTTTCAATTTTGTTGTCCGGGTGGAAAATCGGGAGAAATTCGGGAGAATGGTGGCTCCGGGAGATTTTCGGGAGGGGCACTGAAATTCGGGATTCTCCCGGAAAAATCGGGAGGGTTGGCATGTATGGTTGTGGCAACATCACTAACCTTGTCAAACACCTCAGAGTAAATCATATCACAGAATATGACGAGCGTATGTTGAGGTGAACTGAAGAGGAGAGGGACAGGTGCTGCTAGGGCGAGACAGACGTCTCTCACGGAGTCCTTTAGTGCTGCAGGCAGGCAAGGTGTTCAAATAGCACAACTTCAGTTTTTTATTTCTATATGATGAACTCTGCATTATTAAGTGATAAGAACAAGTAATCTGATGTCCTGTAATCATTATAATTACAATAAATAAAAATAAGTTTTTGTACAAAGTATCGGTATCGGATCAGTATCGTCGATACCACCCTGAATATTCTTGGTATCGGATTGGAAAGAAAATCAGTGGTATCACACATCACTAGTTACAGCCCGATTTGCAGACGCTTGGTTAGTATCAGGTAAATGTTAAGTGGTAGGAACGTTTCTGCTGGGTTGTTGTTGTGGGGGGGGATGAAAAATAATAAAGGACACTCATTGGAGTAATGGCGCAGTCGTCTGTTCTGTACGTTAGCAGTCAAAAACATCAAGAACTGACAACACCCCCAGGGCTTGCTCTGTATGATCCAAATGCTGAAACGTGCGTATCAGCTGATTCATCTTCGTATGGCTTGGGAGCAGTGCTTCTCCAGCGGCACGCCGATCTAGGGTGGAAACCAGTAGCATACGCTTCAAAAGCTCTCAGCGCGACAGAGCAGCGATATGCTCAAATTGAGAAGGAGGCCCTCGCTTCAACATGGGCCTGTGAGAGGTTTGCAGAGTTCCTAATTGGGAAAACATTCCACATTGAAACAGACCACAAACCTCTGGTCTCGTTGCTTGGCTCCAAGGGCCTGGACGAGCTTCCACCTCGTATACAACGTCTACGCATGCGATTGATGAGGTTCTCTTATACCATATCTCATGTTCATGGTAGAGACATTGCAACAGCAGATGTACTGTCCAGAGCTCCTGTATGTGACACAACTGAGGGTTTGCCGGAGGAAGAAATCAACTTGTATGTGGAGTCCGTCATAGCAAGCCTGCCAGCCACAGAGCCACGACTCAGAGAAATCCAGACACATCAGGACAATGACAGCATTCTAAGCCAGCTGAAGAAGTTCTGTGTGGAAGGATGGCCAGATAAGTACTCCATCGAAAGGGTTTTCCAGCCTTATCTGCCATTTTCAGGTGACCTCACAGTCCACAATGGTTTGCTTCTTTATGGGAGCAGAATAGTGATTCCCACATCACTCAGAGCAGACATTCTGTCTAAACTACATGAGGGACACCTAGGAATAACAAAATGCAGAGAGAGAGCTAAACAATCTGTTTGGTGGCCAGGCCTGAGCAGTGAGCTGATAAAAGTGATTGGGACCTGTGACACTTGCTGCCGTGAGCGGACTAACCACAAAGAAACCATGCTACCTACCGAGTTCCCACAAAGACCGTGGGCCATGGTTGGAACTGATCTGTTCCAGATAGAGAATAAACAGTACCTGGTCATTGTGGATTACTTTTCCAGATTCTTCGAAGTTGCCAAACTGACATCTACAACATCAGAGGCAGTGATCGAGCACTGTAAATCAATCTTTGCACGTCATGGCATACCAGAGCGGGTTCGCTCTGATAATGGACCTCAGTTTTCGTCTGATTCCTTCAAAAGATTTGCACAAGAATGGGGTTTTAGCCATGAGACATCCAGTCCCCACTTCCCTCAGAGCAATGGGGAGGCCGAGAGGGCAGTCAGGACCATCAAAAGTCTTCTTAAAAAGTCTGGCGATCCCTATCTCGCCCTTATGGCATACCGGGCCACTCCATTGGCAAATGGCTACAGCCCAACGGAGCTTCTCATGGGTAGAAGGATAAGGACAACTATTCCTGTCATCCCATCACAGCTAAATCCAAGAGGTACGGACACAGACAAGCTCAAAGCTATAGAACAATCGTACAGACAAAAACAAAGACAAAACTACAACCGCAGACACAGAGCACATGATATGCTACAGCTCAATCCTGGAGACAAAGTGTGGGTCTCAGACATGGATACTAGAGGGACAGTCGTGTCCATGGCAGGCTCACCGAGGTCCTACATCATCGAGACAGCAAAGGGCACGCTGAGAAGAAACCGTTACCATCTTACATGGACACCTGGGGCACCGGAGACTTCTGGCGATCCACCAGAGGCTTCACCTGAGAACTCTGTTCCAGCTGCACAGATTGTGTCGGTTCCAGACACTATCTCACAGGAGGCCAGCCAGCAGACTCCTGAAGCTGGGAGCCAAATCCCACCCAGGTCTAGGAGGCCTCCAGCATACCTAAAAGACTATGTTTGCTCATAGGGCTGGAACTGAGTGAGCAATGGGGCAGAATAATCCCCACACTCAGGCTGAGGGCTGGGTAGTCTACCCCATCCCTCATAGAGACAATGAGAAATAAAGCAAATGGTTGCACTGTTTAAACATGTTGTTTGTAGCTGCACCAAATAGTTCAGAAATGTGCACTTATGCTTAGTGTTCAGAGTTGTATACTTTGAGAGTTTATTTTTGGACATTCTGAGTAGTCTGGTTTGAAACCAACGAGTTCAGTAAACAAGCTGTTACCAGATAAAGCACAAGGACATAGTAATAGTATACTTTAAAGCGTGCGGGTCTAATCTGTTTTCTTGGTTATATTCCAGCATCACATCCTATTTAGTAGGGGGGATGTAGTATCAGGTAAATGTTAAGTGGTAGGAACGTTTCTGCTGGGTTGTTGTTGTGGGGGGGATGAAAAATAATAAAGGACACTCATTGGAGTAATGGCGCGTCTCGTGTGTCTGTGAGTTATGCCTCCAGTCAAATAACATCCATAACCTCAAATAACGTAACAGTGCGCAGAGGTTCAGGAGCAGAAGTTCCATTGTAAACATACCACGGCAGACCAACGATGTTTCCATGAACATGCTTTTCAGCATCTCTTTATTGACCACTTTTCACACACGGTTGCTGTACGCATACAGCCGGCTGAGCTTTTCAGCTCACAGCCCGACACACACCAACACAACAGCATAGATAGCACAGACGTTAAGGCGGCGAGGCGTGATTGCGGGTGCCGCTCAGGTGCGTCCGCCTCCCCTGCAGCGGCGCTGCAGACCACGCCCCGCCACACACATTAACCAGGTAAAATACATATTTAGGCAGAATTTTGCTAAT
>NW_024582585.1:774606-779008 GCF_018398535.1 Haplochromis burtoni
CTGTGTTCCTGTTAATGATAAACTACAAATTTACTCTAAATTACTAAAATATCGATATTTTAATGTGAGAATCGATTCTAGAACATAAATGATTGGTATCGGAGGAATCGATATTTCAGGATCGATCCGCACATCACTAGTAAGAAGTCACTTTCATCTTTAGGCAGGACTGTAAGCTATCATCTGTGAGGCGTGAGCGGTGTTTGTTTTTAGCATAATTCGCGGTGGAGAACAGCTGTTGACATAATGTGGATCCAAAGATCCATAATTTGCCTACCTGGGGTTGAAAGTCTCGATAAATGCAAGGTGTTTCGGCGGGTATGCCGGCTTCAGCGAGTGTGACGCTTATTTTCAGCCATGAAAAATAGAATATAATTTTATATTTCAATATCACAATACTCTTCCAATTTAGGACTAAAAGTTAAAAAAGAACATAAATAAACATAAATAAAATGCACTTCAGCAAAATATTTAAAATATATATATATATTTTCCCAAACCACGCAGAGCCGCAGGTTGCCGACCCCTGGTGTAGACAGACAGGAAAGCGGGTCAGACTTGAATCTGCTCTCTTCTGTGTGGCCATGCCGCACATGGTCGCCTGCTCGTGCTCAGTTGGCACCCCAGTAAATGCTGTTTCTTAGCTTTGACATATCATTCCTAACCAGGTGACTTTGCATCAAAGGATGCACTTGAAGCATTACTAGAGGCTGATAACTTGCATAGTATTTTAATCTAATTTAAAAACTCTAATGAAATTTAACCTTTTGGTTATTGTGATTAGAATGGTTTCAGTCTAAACATGAAATTAGTCAGAATAACTGAACTTGTGTGTGTTTTATCCTCCAGGTGAAGTCCGCATGCCTTCTGGCCGAACGGCCCGACCTCACATCACCGACAACAAGGACGGGACAGTTACTGTGAAGTACTCGCCAACTGAACGAGGCCTCCATGAGATGGACATCAAATACGATGGCAACCACATCCCAGGTGATCCCTCCTCAGTGAATATGTGTTCTGTTTCTGAGGCTCACATTCTTTCGTCTTCAGTGTTATCAGCAGACAGACTGACTTTCAACCTTTAATGTGAAAATCATTAAACATCACATTAACACACAGGTTCTCTGTGTGCTCTCTCTGTTACAGGAAGTCCACTCCAGTTCTATGTTGATGCTATTAACAGTGGTCATGTGACAGCATACGGTCCCGGCCTGAGCCACGGCACCATGAACCGACCAGCCACTTTCACTATAGTTACAGAAGATGCTGGAGAAGGTATCCCTCATATGTACACTAGTAGATATAAGAACTGTTTAAAGCCTGAGCCCAGTTCTTCTCAGGCACGTAGACGGTGTTTATGACTGTATCTTTTATCTGAAATATGAAATGTGTATTTAATCAGAAGAAGACACCATGTGAAACTGAAGATAAGAAAGGCAGTAAGTGTTCCCACTCTTTCTACAGGAGGTTTGTCTCTGGCAGTTGAAGGTCCATCCAAAGCAGAGATCAGCTGTAAAGACAACAAGGACGGGACATGCACAGTGTCCTACCTGCCCACCGCACCTGGAGACTACAACATCATCGTCAAGTTTGATGACAAACACATCCCTGGCAGCCCCTTCACCGCCAAGATTACTGGTAAAAAATTCTCTCTCCTCGGGAAAGTCGGGCTTTTATCCAGACAGCTCAGTTTTAAGCAACACTTTTTAAATGATTGTTCATCAAAAAGCAGCTGCAGCACCTATGACGTTGTACATTTTTATGATTTTAACAAAAGATGTAATTTGAATTTAATGTGTAATTTTTCAGAACTACCTCCAAAAATGTAGAAAATCTTATTTTAAGAAAACTAACATGCTTAGCTTGAATATCTTCACAATCAATACCTTTCAGTACCTTCAAATACATTAATTATGAAGCACGTGCAGAAAAAGATAGATATTAACTGTGTACTTGGTCACATGTGGATTGCCTTTAGTTGATTTCTATCTCTGTACGCAGACAACACTCTGCTCTATCTTCCTGTGGGACACCAAATATACAAAACCCTTTCCAATCAAAGCAGATATAAATGATCTGATTTTTCTTCAGCTAAATTCAGAAAATAAATTATCCAGCATTTTTATCTTCAGTTATTCAGTCATTTACTCCTGTAAAAGGTTTCACTTTAACTCTAACAGCTTTAAAGTGTTCTGGAAAGTTTCTTTGTTTTGTCAAACCATGACGTGGCATGTGTTCTTCTTTTGGTTGTCTAACTTCTTGTAATTATCCTTCCTTGTCATTATAATATTTCCTGATTACATTATTTAACCTCCTGACCTTCACTGGCTCATTGTTAACCTGTCTATGTCACGATCTGGGGGGCAGATCATCAGGAGATGCAGGATGTGGACCCAAACGCAAGCACTGACAATGGCGTAGCTGTGAGAAAGTTTATTAATAATGAAAGGGGAAAATGCAAACCAAAGCAGGGTATCGCAGGGAACTACGCTAACAAAACCTAAACTGGGAAGAGCTACGAAATAATAATACAAGAAATAAAAACCTGTGACTACAAACCTGAAAACATGGAGAGACACCTGGAGAAATACAGACACGCAGACGAACCAGTAACTAACAGAGGGAAACACAAGGCTTAAATAGACAGACGGATAACGAGGGAATGAGACACAGGAGAACACAGCTGGGAGTAATCAGACATGACCAAGGGGAAGCAAAACTCAATACATTGACATAGGATGCAGACTTTCAAAGTAAAACAAGAAACATAACAGACACGGACTTAACTAGGTGAGACAGCAACCATGGAACACAGAAACCAAAAGACTAGAAAAGATAAACAATGACAAAATCAAAGTTCAATAGTAATACAGAAACAAAACACTGGGTCACAGACCCAGGACAGTGACAGTCTAGGTTTTTAATGGTTCCTCCAAGTCTTGGCCATCAAAGAAAAGAAAAAGTATCTATATATGAATTATATCTATATTTACACATAGATTATTCCTGTCTTTCTTCTTTTTTGTGTGGTACGTGTATACAAGTGCTGAGGCAAAGTGGGGGTAATGATGAATATCATGAATCAGTAGAGTGCTGAGCATGGGGTAGGGATTAATCAGCATGTACATACTTCTTCCTGCTCCATTTTGGACTTGATGATTAAGTGGTTTATTTCATGTCACTGAGATTTTCTTTATTTATTGTATTTTTTTGTGTGCATATGTGTGTGTATGCAGGTATCAGTGTATATGTGTATGTTTGTATATGGTTTTTGTTTTATGTCAGACATAAAAGCTCATCATCATCATAATCAAAAGATTAAAAGATTTTCTGCTTAGGTGGTCCAAACTCTGGCATCGAGCTGTGAATGTTGATTTAGTCTGCATTTGGAGAGCACATTCCCCTGCCGAGACACCCCCTCACCTTTTAAAGTTCCCAAGCTCCTTCTCATCATGCTCCACCTTTCAGTGTAGTTTTTTTAAAATTAGTCATGATAGTTGTTCAGTAAGCAGCACCTGTTACCCACGGTACATCCATCACATGCCCAATCATTAGCTTAATTTCTGTTTTCAAATTTATGCCAGTTTAGTTTGTTTTAGTTTGTTTATGTCATTGCACGTTGTTTCATTTGTGTCGGTGCTGGCTTGTCTGTGGGTGCTCTAACCTGCATTAAAAGCTGCAGTATGAGTAAAGTTTGGCTGATTGAACTAAGCTGGTTTTCACTATTACTTTGTCGTCTCACATTTGATCTCCAGGTGACGACTCTATGAGAACATCCCAGCTTAACGTTGGCACAGCAACAGATGTTTCCTTAAAAATTATGGAGACGGACCTGAGCAGCCTGACCGCGACGATCAGAGCTCCGTCAGGAAACGAGGAGCCCTGCCTGCTGAAGAGGCTGCCCAACAGACATATCGGTCAGTTTCTATTCTTCAATGCTTCTCAGTCACCCTTTGGCAAAACGTGGACCAAAACCAAACAACATAGAATCTTTATTATTATCCAGATTTCATCAAATATTTGGTTTTCTAAATATTACATTCTTCAAATTATTACCCAGTCAACAAAGCTAGCTGTCCATCACTAATTCATCGGTGATAAAATTACCTTATTGTCCCTAAATAATAATGTCTTTATTAGGACTTGAAAGGGAAAACCTTCAGGTGCTGAAGGTCTGAAGCAGGCCAGATCTGAGACTATTGTTCATGTTTTTGGAGGTGACACAGGTGTGGGATCAGAATATCGTCACAGTCAGCAGACAAGGCTGGACTGGGACAAAAAATCGGCCCGGGCATTTTGACTAGAGACCGGCCCACCAGGATAAATGTGACGTCATTCAGGGGTAAAACTGCAAAGGATTCTGGGAACTTGTGGCAAGAGGTACTAGCGCACGCAGGCTTTC
>NW_024582585.1:780212-791605 GCF_018398535.1 Haplochromis burtoni
TCCATCGGCCCATAAAAACAAAAAATCGCCAGCGGCCCACCGGGCAAATGCCCGGTACGCCCGATGGCCAGTCCAGCTATGTCAGCAGACACTCAGTTTTTACATTTTTCTGGGTTGAATACTAGCTTAGTGTTGGCTGTGCAGATGTTAGAAAAGAGGTGAATTTGTGTTATCAGCATATGATGCAGTTGTGTCTATCCTGGATGCAGTTTGCACTTTACCATCGCGTTCTCGTCCTTTTGTGCAATAAAAATAAAAGTCCACATCCACACTGGAAACTGCCCAACTATTTTCCTCCTCTGACACACAAACTGAAATCAGCAGATTGTAGCGTGCAAAAACCGATAAGTGGGACAGATAGGTAGGCAGACGATTCAAAAGAACTGAACTACTCGGATCTCAATTCCCATTCCTACACGGACGTGTGATTTTCTACAGTAAAAAAAATTCGCACAGCTGTACAAGAGACTCCACGTTTCTGATGACATGTCTCTTTCCTGCAGGAATATCCTTCACACCAAAGGAAGTTGGTGAACACGTGGTCAGTGTGAAGAAGAACGGGAAACATGTGACCAATAGTCCGTTTAAGATCATGGTGGGTCAGTCGGAGATCGGAGATGCCAGCAAGGTGAAGGTTTACGGTCAGGGGCTGGTGGAGGGACACGTGTTCGAGGTGGCTGAGTTCATTGTGGACACAAGGAATGCAGGCGAGGATTCAACCTTCATCCACACAATCAGAGCGCTGAAGCTCAGGATTTCAATTCTAACCCTCAATGTCTGTGTTTGTGGCAGGTTATGGAGGTCTGGGTCTGTCCATCGAGGGTCCCAGTAAGGTGGACATCAACTGTGAGGACGTGGAGGACGGGACATGTAAGGTCACCTACTGTCCCACAGAACCAGGAAACTACATCATCAACATCAAGTTCGCCGACCAGCATGTGCCAGGTACGAAAAATTATTCCAAGTTTGATTTGAGGCAAATTAGTTTGTAGAAAGAGAACGTACCACTGCAGATGGTATAAAAGATGAATGCAGATGCCTGAAGTAGTTCTTCACAAGTACAAAACATTTTCCTGTAACTACCATAAAGAGTTAGATAGATCATTGGTTCAGATCCGATGAGCTAGGTGTTGATCTGATGCTCTGGACAAAGCATGAGGGTCTAAGAGTTTCGGCTTTCAGTTGTGATGTGATGTTTGTGTGAACAGGAAGTCCGTTCACGGTGAAGGTGTTTGGTGAAGGTCGGATGAAAGAGAGCATCACCCGGAAACGTCAGGCACCCGCCATTGCCACCGTGGGCAGCACATGTGACCTCAACCTCAAAATACCAGGTGAGCTGTGATATCTGCCTCCTCCTCATCCTCCTCCTATCGGCTCCTGCCCTCCCTGCTTCCTTCTCTTCACCTCCTCGTCTTTGTCCACTATTTCCTCCTCCTCCTCCTTCCTGCTTCTCCTCTGGGTCGCAGGAAACTGGTTTCAGATGGTTTCGGCTCAGGAGCGTTTGACCCGGACGTTCACCCGCAGCAGCCACACCTACACCCGGACCGAGCGGACGGAGATCAGCAAAACCCGAGCCGGAGAGACCAAGAGGGAGGTGCGGGTGGAGGAGAGCACGCAGGTCGGAGGCGATCCCTTTAGAGACGTATTTGGAGATTTTCTAGGGCGAGAGAGTCTTAGTGGCTTCAGCGGGATGCCGACCGGCAGCCGACAGCCGCTGCAGAACGGTGTGTGTGTGTGTGTGTGTGTGTGTGTGTGTGTGTGTGTGTGTGTGTGTGGTAAGTGAGAGTGGCTGATTTAACAGAGTGTTGTGCTGTAATGGCCTCCCATGCTAACCCTCTAACCTGCTCTGATTCTTCCAGCTCTCTCACTTCTCTTTGTCTGCATTCTGCTGTCAAAATGTCTGGATTAAGGTAGTATTGTTATTCAGTCTGGCCTGATGTGGGCACTGTGCCTAATCTCAGATACAGCAATAAAGAAATGTGTTGGGTTTATAGTTGCAGTAAAAGGAAGGAGCTGCTTACAGGTTCAGCAGTCATATCATTGGTCAGATAAAAAATAAAAATTAAAAAAAACTTTAAAAGGCTCCAACAGTACAAATACAGCCCAGAAGTCCAGTTCAGAGACTTCTGGGCCATGTTTGTACTGTTGGAGCCTCTAGTGGACTTTTGAGGAAAAGCAGGTTTTTTTATAGGTTAATGGTTGCTGTTGTTTTTGTTGACTGAGACGTGGAAGAACTGATTTCTGTTCATCTTTAAGACTATTTTAAAGCAGAAAGACAAAGACAAACATCCATTAAGCATATTAGTAATACGCACTCTCAAGGAAACATTTTAAATTTGTAAAATTATTAAAAGATTGCAGTTCAAGTATTTATCATCACTATTTCTTATCAAATTCTTCATAAAAATGTATTTTCACTTAAATGTTACTATTGAATGAGATGATTTGTTCAAACTGAACTAACAATTGAAAAAAGAAAAGAGGACCTTGGATTGATTTCTGAGGAGCTCCACACCTAATTTTAGCTACTAAAAATTAAAAAATAAACATGCTATAGACCAAAAACCTACAAAATCTAAATCCGTGACATATTAACCAGTGCATGATGCGAGATTTTTTTTTTTGGTGCATGCTATGTAAAAACTGACTATGAAACATCTGCTGGATGAATCATCTGATCCTCAGTAACATTCTCCTAATCCTGTCAGGTGAGGCAGCTAACCAGGAGATGACGGCTCAGGTGACGAGTCCTGGAGGAAAGACAGAGGACGCAGAGATCATTAAAGGAGAAGAGAGCACCTACAGCGTCCGCTTCATCCCTCAGGAGATGGGACCTCACACTGTCAACGTCAAATACCGGGGCCAGCACGTCCCTGGGAGCCCCTTCCAGTTCACTGTGGGGCCCCTGGGAGAGGGAGGGGCCCACAAGGTCAGAGCAGGAGGCACTGGGCTGGACCGCGGAGTGGCAGGAATCCCAGGTGGGCTGTAGAATTTACATTTGTTCCTTATCTCTTCTTCTGTCCTTATGAACCGGTTTCTTTTTGCTTCTTCTGTAACAACTTTGATTTCATTTGAATCTTTGGATGAAGAAGCATGCTGACATGCTCCTACATGTCAGCAAGGTTTGGTCACAGGAAACAAAACATCCATCTGTGATGTGTCAAATGAACTCTTGAAACACCCATGCTCCTAATTTTGTTTCACTGATGATATGTCTGCTATTTCAGTTCAATTTTAAAAATTTTCTTTACAAAAAAGCTCCTCTAGTGGCCACCATAGGAACTGCAGCTCTCACAGTTTGTGTTGTTTTGCAGCGGAGTTCAGTATCTGGACCAGAGAGGCTGGTGCTGGAGGTCTCTCTATTGCTGTAGAAGGACCCAGCAAGGCTGAGATAACATTTGAAGACAGGAAAGATGGATCCTGTGGAGTTATTTACGTAGTGCAGGAACCTGGTAAGTCTCAAGAGATATTTGGCTTAAGCCTCTCAGATTTATTTCAGCCAATGAAAGAAGCCTAACCTATTTCTGTGTGATGTTATCATTTTAATTTTAATACTTTTAATACTCTCTGACAGATTATTGCGGTGTTTATTTGTTTTTTGTTTTGTTTTTATTCCTCTGATTAATTGTATCACTCTTTTCACCATAACAGCAAGACAAATTCCTTATTTGTGTGAAAATTTGACAATAAACATCATTAGGATTCTGTATCTGATGGTAAAGGGTTTGATCTGCATACAAACTTATATTCCACAAGGTTTCTACCTACATAGCAACAAAGGCACAAGCCTGGAATCACTATTTGAATTTTATCATTTCAAATATTCGCCCAGGACCAGTTTAGTTCAAATCCATCCATGTCACAGTATAATTATTGTAATTGTAAAAGTGTAAGCGTGCTCTGCCTCTGGAACGATATATAAAAACAAAAAAAAAAAAAAAAAAAACAGATTAAAGTTAGAACTCATGGTAAATGGGCAACTTTTGAAAAACAAACTTGCAGATTAACAGAAATAAAATTAGAACTTAAAAACAGTATAAGGCTACGTTCACACTGCAGGCGAAAGCGCATCAAATCCGACTTCTTTTTTTTTTACTTTTTTTTTTTGACCCTATGTGACCCATACCCGATCATGGTATGACAGTGTGAACGGCACAAATCCGATCTGGGTCACTTTCGTATGTGGTACTGAATCCGATACATATCCGATGTTTTAGAAAGCGACTGCTGTTTGAACGGTCAAGTCGCATTAAATCCATCTTTTACGTCACTGACACAAGACAGACACCAATTATCAGCGCCGGAGAAGCGCCCGATAAGACATCGCGAACGCTTCCTGGCCATCCAGTGAAACTGCTGGGAAGACAGCGTTGGAGAAACGTGAACATTTTATTTGTACTGTATAATCTGCAGATTATGACAGAAATCTGCAACTATCCTTTGAAGCACCGCTCCTCTAAAACAGCAATAATGATAATTATTAGGTTATTTACATTATTATGTAAATAACAAAATAACTTAAAGCAAAAATTGGGAAACGTGAAGTCCGAAGTCTTTATATTAAGGGCCATCAGTCAAACAATACTGTTTGCTCTGGGTCTAAACAGAGCGCATTGTGTATGACGTCTTCTTTTGCGCATGCGGGCCATTTGAGGGTTCACACTAGAGCGCGTTTGCTGTCACATTTTATTTGTAGTGTGAACGAGCAGCCAAAAAAATCGGATTTGATCAAAAAATCGGAATTGAGCATTAAGACCTGCAGTGTGAACGTAGCCTAAATGTTTTTGAAGTTCCTTGTTATAATGTTATATTGTTTTTGTTTTTTTTTATCATTGGATCTGCAAATTGTTGTGATCGTTAAAGTATTAAAGGAGAAAGTGCATATCCCTCCAATAATAATATATTTCTTTTGTTCAGGTGATTATGAGGTCTCCATCAAATTCAATGATGAACATATCCCAGACTCCCCCTTTACCGTCCCCATCGCCTCACTGTCAGATGACGCTCGCCGCCTCACCATCACCAGCCTGCAGGTGAGGAAAGATCTAAATCTACCAGCTGAGCTTACAGAAATGAAACCCTTTGAGAATTATATTTACTGTGGACAGATTTATTTTTAGAGTCTCAATAACTGTGCTGTGTTGAGGATTGTATTTGGGTTCATAGGTGTGTATATTTATCTCTGAATATTTAATCGCTGTCCTCTTTCTTTGTATGCAACACATTTATTCTTGAGATATAACAAATGTGTGTACAAGTAGGGAAAAAAAACAAAGTCACAATATGTTAAATTGTGAAATTAAAAAAAAATTATGCTGGTAACATTAACAGAAAAAAGGCTATGGAGGATCTCACAAAAAAAGACAGAAATAAAACTAAACTGACAAATTTCTATTTTAAAAATAAAAAACTAAATAGTTTTGATTAAACAATTTATAGTTAAAGCCAAATCTTTAAAACATAGGCATAAATATAAAAACAGGCACTACAAACTTTATTAATCAGACCACCAAAGAAATCTTGTAAAAACACTTAAATGAGTATCTGCAGTACTGAGGAAGCATATTCCATTTGTTTAAAATAACCGAGAACTGCTTGTTGAACACTTTTAATCTCCATGGTCCAAAGCACTGAATCCCTTTTCTTTACCAGGAGATGGGTCTGAAGGTGGGTCAGGAGGCCTCCTTTGCAGTGCAGCTCAATGGAGCAAGAGGGCTAATTGATGCCAAGATCCACACGCCATCAGGAGCCACCGAAGAGTGTTACATCACTGAGCTGGACAGCGGTAAGACCCCATTATAGCTGTTAGTGAAGTGATCTTTAGGACTTTTGAGTACAATTAAAAACCAAACATGGATCCACCACGATTTCCTAACCCAGTCAAAATTACATTTGGAGTTCCACAAGGTTCAAGTCTGGGCCCACAACCTTTTAGTTTTTCAGGTTCAGATCACTTATTTGCTATAAATACAAGACTGTTATTTACTGCTTAACTATTCATTTTAATTTGTAATTTTTCAGAGTGTTTGGAAGTTTAAATCTTTCCTGTATTTAATCTTCATATTAAATACAGGATTATAGAGTCATTCGTATAAGAAACCTCTTTCTCAAAGTCTGTATTTACGGTGGTTATAGAACTGTTTGTAAATCAATGATTTCCTGTTTCTACAGATCAGCATGCTATCAGGTTCATCCCAAAGGAGAATGGAGTTCATTCTATAGACGTTCGTTTTAATGGCAGCCATGTCCCCGGCAGTCCCTTCAAGATCAGAGTAGGAGAACCGGGTCAGGTCGGAGATCCAGGAATGGTGTCTGCGTTTGGGTCAGGTCTGGAGGGAGGAACCACAGGTATATACAAAAAACAAAGTCTTTAACTTTGAAGTCATTTGATGAAGGAGAGTTTTAATGAGCGTTCTCACTTTATTTAGGCATGGCATCCGAGTTTATTGTCAATACTTGTAACGCCGGCTCAGGAGCACTGTCCGTGACAATTGATGGCCCATCAAAGGTTAAGATGGATTGTCAGGAGTCTCCTGAGGGGTATAAGGTTTCCTACACACCTATGGCTCCTGGAAGCTACATGATCTCCATCAAGTATGGAGGACCCCAGCACATTGTAGGCAGCCCCTTCAAGGCCAAAGTATCAGGTGGGTCAATGACCATTGACCTTTTACTGAGGTCAGTCCGTGAGTTTTCCTGATACTCACGGGTATAGTTTCCTGGGGTTTCCTTGGAAATGAGGATGAAAGTGATTCGGTCTTGTTGTGTACAGTCTGCATGCTGCCTTCAGGCGTAGTGATTCCTGGAAATAAAGCATGATTCATCACTTTCCACTGATTCCTCCAGAGATAAAGAGCACATTCAGTTCTAAATAAAGCTTGTTTGGAACCAATTGTTTTTATGCACTTGTAGGACACCAAGCTCTACATAGCTGGTGATACTGACCATATGACTCCTTTTCCTCCTTTTCAGTAAACCTGAAGGGATGTCCACATACTGTTGGAGAAAGCTGACTCTAACTCTTCTTCTTCCAGGACCTCGTCTGTCAGGTGGCCACAGTTTGCATGAGACGTCGTCTGTTCTTGTGGAGACCGTCAGCAAGTCAGTAGCGATGGGCAGCCCTTTTGCCTCTCTGCCTAAATTTTCCTCAGATGCCAGTAAAGTCATCTCCAGAGGCGCCGGCCTTTCAAAGGCCTTCATTGGTCAGAAGAACACCTTCACAGTCGACTGCAGTAAATCAGGTGACCATTTCGTCCCTCCTGTCTTTCGTGAAAGTCAAATCTGAGATTTTTCTTCACCACTCACGATATTTCCGTTTTTTTCCTTGCAGGCACAAACATGTTGATGGTCGGTGTCCACGGGCCGAAGACACCCTGCGAGGAAGTGTACGTCAAACACATGGGCAACAGGATGTACAATGTCACGTATACTGTTAAAGAGCAGGGCAGCTACATCCTCATTGTGAAGTGGGGAGACGAGAACGTCCCTGGCAGTCCGTTTCATGTCACAGTCCCTTAAAACTGAACTCTTCACTGTCCAAGACTGGATTAAAATGTGATCTGCATTATCTGGACTAGTTTATTTTCTTGATGACAGATTTTCTGTTAGTATTTCTGAAGATATGCAGCACTCAGAGGTCCAGAGGTGTCTGAGGTCACCATGAAGGGGAGACTGCATACATTTCCATCTTTTTTTGTGTGTCCACTTCTCTGAACTTTTTCATCACACCTCATATTTAGTGAAAAATTCAAGCTGCAAGTTGCTCTTTTGCTCCCACAAACCAAACAATTCAGAAGTTAGCTTAAACAGAAGAAACAGTTTTAACGTCAGTGAGGGGAAAAAGTGCTTCCGAGTCCTTTATTTCTTATCTCCATCTGTAAAAACAGGAAACTATAAACTTTCTCTAAGAATCCTTATTTCTTACTGATGCTCATCCGATAACCACGAACACTTCAGACCCTTGGACTGTCTGCACTCCAGCCATGGTGACTATCGTCCAAAAATCTGATTGGTCAGTAGATGGTGAACGCTTACCTGCAACAAAACCTGGAGCAACTTTGGTCTGTAGCATCAGTTACCATGGTGACATACCACCTTTATAACCCTGAAAAGACAGAGTTAAACCCAAAGTTAGCTTGATAACTACAGATCCCTAAAAGCATTCATGTTTTCTCATGGATGAGTTTAATGTCTTTCGAAGATATTCTGAGTGAAAAATGGTGTTTAGTTAGCCTCAGCAGGCAAAGTCTCCCCTTCCTCAGCATTCAGTTTCAGGTGAGCGAGAGACTATCTTCCCTCCATGTTGAATCAGATGCACTCGGCAGGTCTCTGTATGTCAGGGTTTGTGCCAGATCGCTCATGTGGCGTAGGCCCAGTTGTGGGATGTGGAATGATCAAGATGAGCTGGGCTGTGACGTTAACAAACTCTTCTGTTTTTATTTATCCTGCAGCATTTTTCTCTCCTTTGATTTTCTTTGACAGAAAATGGTCTTACTGTTGAGAGAAGCAGGTGATGATGGATTTTTTTTTTTTTTAAACCACAGGAAGGAAGTGAAGTGGCGTTTCCTTTGTGAATGTTGGAAAAACAGTAGCAGACATTAGAGTGACATTTTATAGTGATTTTATATGTATGAGTGAAGCAAAGTTTAAGTGTTTGATATGTTAACCTTCTGTATTGCGACACTGTGCAGGCATAATAAAAGTTTATCTGTGAAATCTCTCATCTCATTTTCATGATGGAGAGCAATCTACTGTGCTTTTCCTCTTTCCTGTGTTGTACAATAGACTGCTGTCTGATCTCATTTTCAAACTCTTGGTATATAATGTCATGCAGAGGGTGTATTCTATTATGATCGTGTCAGACAGAAGTCCGCCCACCTGCTGTTCAAGCCTTCTGATTGTGAGGGGTAGCCAACCAGAATAAAAGTTGTCCTCCTGGGGGAGGAGTGAAACAGCTTGTTTCGGACAGAAAGACAGATACAGGCCCATTATCTGAGACTCGGGTTACAGCTCCTTCAAATGGAAGCAGATGAAAAGAAATTCATAAAAAAAAATCTAATTTGTTCAAATTTTATGAAACACCAAAGACAAAAATGGTAAGGAAGAGTCCAATACTCTGATTAAATAAACTGGGGCAATGTATTTGAAGTTGTTTGGAGACGATTTCTAGTCATATTAGACATTGTTATTTAAATGGCTGGAAGATGAGCAGTGGGAATATCATGTTCAGGGTTTAAGCAGAGAAGCTGCTGAATGTGATCTGAGGGCATCTGTGTGACTGTGGTGCTGCAAAGGACCAGCAGGTGGAAGCAGAAACCAGTAAAAACGGCAAATAGAACCCGAGAAACAGTCTTTGTTTTCAAACAAAGTCTTTATTGTATTTTGTTTTGAGAAAAAAAACACAATACAGACTATATGAACCAAAATAAATACAATACCAGATTATTAAGCATGCAAAGATAGTTAGGAATTATCAACATGTTTTCTCAGTAATATTTAAAAATAAATTATAATTATGTCACATAGGTCAATAATAGCATCACAGTATGTTTTAATAATACCAGCCGCCATGCTTTCAGCAAAGGATATGAATGTTATCAGGTAGCACGGGATTTTCCAATAGATCCTGTTATGGTGTAGCTGATATCTTCAAGATGAACGTGACCCATGACTTCTCTTATCCAGTGGCCAAATCTTGGGGGGAAAGAGTCCTATTTAAAAAGATCCGCCTGGCCAACAGAGAAGAGAAGGTGTTCATATCACTCTCTGTGAAGTTTCCCACTTTGAAATTCCTCCTGGAAAGGCTGAACTTCTCTTAATCTGCTTAATGGATGTCTGTCTTCTTGTTTCTGCTTTAACAAGAAAAAAGAAAAAAAAAACAACAAGAACAGACAATAGTTCTTCCATTATCTTAATCGGGCTGCCCAGCTACTCAACTTCTGAAGGCTGATCACACAGGAAGTGGCGAGTGCTGGTTGAGCGAGCAGCCCAACGTTTGTGTTGAACTTGCTGCAGCGCTCTGCTTGTACTACGACAAGTTTTGCACCTGTCAATCTGAGATATAGACGTCATAGCTCACCGAGGTCAAAGTTCAACTGAACCTGCCAGGGGCTACAGTCAACTTAGCGGGAAACTGTGCAGCGAAGGTACTTCGTACGCGAGACGCTGAAGAACTAAAGCCTGTAGTTCCTTTGATGTCCAGCAGGGGCGCCAGCAGTGAATCAGTCTCATGTTAAAATGCTCAAAATTACAGCAGAAATAAACATGCTTACAGCATTTTTATATCTCACTGTTCAAATTGGACTGAGGCTTATTTCACATGTGGCTCATATAATCTGTGGATACAGACTGATTACCAAGTTAGTTAGCATTATGACACTTGTTTCGCTTCTGGAAATAAAAAAAAAGACTATAGTAGTAGGTAAAGGGAGCTAAGCTTCAAAATGAGGATGTCGGGTTTGGTAACTAGTGATGTGTGATACCACTGATTGTCTTTCCAATCCGATACCAAGTAATATTCAGGGTGGTATCGACGATACTGATCCGATACCGATACTTTGTACAAAAACGTATTTTTATTTATTGTATCTCAAATTATAGTGTCATAATAATTACAGGACATCAGATTACTTGTTCTTATCACTTAATAATGCAGAGTTCATCATATAGAAATAAAAAAACTGAAGTTGTGCTATTTGAACACCTTGCCTGCCTGCAGCACTAAAGGACTCCGTGAGAGACGTCTGTCTCGCCCTAGCAGCACCTGTCCCTCTCCTTTTCAGTTCACCTCAACATACACTCGTCATATTCTGTGATATGATTTACTCTGAGGTGTTTGACAAGGTTATGTTGCCACAACCATACATGCCAACCCTCCCGATTTTTCCGGGAGAATCCCGAATTTCAGTGCCCCTCCCGAAAATCTCCCGAAGCCACCATTCTCCCGAATTTTTCCCGATTTTCCAGCCGGACAACAAAATTGAAAAACCATATCGCAGAATTCATAGTGCGGCCCAGCCAATTCCAGTTTCCAACAATGGCGGCAGCTGCTTAGATTTAATATTACTCTTATTTCTCTTTCTGGGTCGCAAAAAATCTTTTAACATATTTTCAGGTGAGAATGTAGCTGTGTAAACTTCAAATATCTGAGCCGATCCAAACATCGTTTTCAAACCCCCGCGGTCTTTCGCTACTCGGGTTAAACATGATATAGTCACTTTGATAACTTAAAAATGTTATTGTTTGGCTTTTTCAGTGTTTTATTTGTTCGTGACTAAATCAGTTTGGCTGAGATTAAAGTTATTAGATTAGATTAAATTAAATGTAACTTTATTAATCCCTCAGGAGGGTTCCTCCGGGGTTTTCACACAGCTGAATAAACGTCAAACAGAAAA
>NW_024582585.1:792949-812903 GCF_018398535.1 Haplochromis burtoni
TCATGAAGCTTCGCGTTGGGGTGAACCAATTGGATGAAAAGCTTCAGTGCTTCATGGGGCTTCATCTGCCCATCACTACCTTTCAGCACATTCACTTCATCAGATGCACTTTCTTCTTCTTATTTCTTACAGTTGTATTGGCGGTTGGCAAACAATTGAAAGGTGCATTACCGCCACCTACTGGCAGATGCACTTTGTTTCTTGTCCTCACCTTTGATTGGGGGTGGTGCTTGGCCTTAATTGCACTCACCTGTCACTCGTTATATAAGAACTGCACTCACCTACCCCTCACTCTTTCTTCACTCCCACACGGGCGGCAGCTGAGGTGAGTTTCTCTTTGAGTCCATGTATTATTTTGAGTTACTTAAATCATACTTTGTCCCTTTTAGTGATAGCAGTCCATGTGTCTTTCCTTTACCCGTTATCTAATTAAAAAGACAAAACCTGCAAATGATTGATGACTGCTTATTCTCATTCTAATCGGATGAGTCCATGATGATGACTACTTAAACCCTGAAACTTCCTTCCTCCAAAACAGACACCCCGCTGTTTCCGGGCTGGCCAATAATAACGGTGAGATTTAACGTATTTTATCCGATAAATAAACCCTGTAAAATGTATTCCCCCCCAGCAGCCCTTTGAATGTCTCCCTAGTATGGCCACAACACCTCACTCTTGGAGCACTTTTTTTGCCACATGTATGGCAAACCACATCTCAGCTGTTTGTGGAGGTAAAATAATTCTGCACAATTAGGCTCAGCCATTGTTGCGAGTGCGCACACCAAGGGGCCTGCGAGACATTTATACAGCTGTATTTCGCACATGACTATGAAAGGCGGAAGAGGAAGTAGTTCCTCTGAATGTAGACAATCCGAATGTTAGTTTCTTCCCGCTGTGTTCCTGTTAGTGATGAACTACAAATTTACTCTAAATTACTAAAATAGCGATGTTTTAATGTGAGAATCGGTTCTAGAACATAAATGATTGGTATCGGAGGAATCGATATTTCAGGATCGATCCGCGCATCACTATTGGTAACTATCATTTATTAAACAGTGTTATATACAGTGACATATAGGAGGCGCTAGTTGAGACTAAGTGATGCATCACTGCAACATGGGTGATCTTCACTTTGTTTTCTGTGTGGGCATTAACACCTGGTTTGAGTTTAATGAGAGAGAGCCTGTGAGTGGCTCCAGGTGGGTCCTTACAGAGACAGGAGGACCAACAGCCGCATACGTCAGTCCACCTTAAATCGTGGCACCACGTGACCGTGTTCCTGGAAAGTTCCTGGAAATGCTGCCTTTGTGTTTATGGTGACATTGGTTCTTAGGCAGCTGCTGGACTCGGTTGTGCCCAGCTCTCTGACGGACGTTCGGACGCTCGATTAGGACCCGCTCGGTGCTTTTCGGTCTCTCCGGTAGCTGCCGGTGCGCGGTTGCTCCCCGGGTGGAACTGGGTGTCAGAGAGACGGCAGGGACCTCCGTTTATCTGCACTGTAACCCGCCATTTGTAAATCGGGAAAGACAAGAAAGAAGGAAAACCTCCAGCAGCGGAGCGTTTCTCGGGATTTGGACTAGAAGTGTTACTGGGGACATGTCGGGCCCCCCCGAGGACACATCGGCGGCAGCGCTGCTGAGCCCGCCGTGACTTTTAGCTAGACAGCAGCTAGCAGGACGTAAAGCAGTCAGGTGCGTGTGCTTGTTTTTATCACCAACATATCACCAAAACTCAAACCAGGTGGGTAAACACGCACCCAAATAGACAAGTAACACGCCGATAATACGCTCCAGACTGCACAGAGCCTTCTGCACTGACCTGTGCTCCCAAGTTCGATTATTTTACCCAGAATAATGGGAGCCCTTCTACTGCCTGTCGAATTGCGTTCACATTTAGAATAAGCTTCTCGGTGTTCGCATCTGATTAAAACGTAATAATCTAATTTTCCCGCTATTTTTACAGCCCATTCTTCAGTTCGGCACACAATAACTCCCCGTCCAGGTTTTGCTTTAGGAAGGGCTCTTTTTTTAATCATCGTTGTAGAACTGTTCATGTTATACCAAATTCTACTCAAAATTCTTCCAAATTCATCTCCGTGCCCAAAGCTGTGTAGATTTGAATAAAAACAAGCGGATTATGTATCCTGCTTTACACAGCTCTCCTTTCTATTCCGTCCACAAAGTTATTGTAATAAAATTAATTAATTTTGCATTACTCACTGCTGTTTCGCCAAATAGAATTTAAACTCGAAGTCACTGTAATATTTCTTCATGACCTCGGTGTAAAAAAAACAAAACAGAATATTTGTTCTTTCCTGACAGCCTGTTCCTCGGTTACACCAATATTTTTTTATTATTATTATTAGCAGCTATACGTGCAGAATTTTTTTTTTTAACAAATTCTATTGTAAAATCGCCTCATTTAATTTGTTTCCGAGGTCAGAGTGCAAAGTCGCTTTTAAAAACAGTGATTTTTGCGTCCTTTGTCCTCTGCAGTCAGACATAAAACCTCACAGCAGGTTTTAAACTGTACGCTTAGTTTGCTTTTTCCAAATAGCCCAGTTTTTCCAAATTCAGTTAAAATTCTTGTAATTCTCATTCTTCACGGAAGCCACTGTTGTAGACAACAAGACATCAGAGTGCAGTACTGATTTGTGCACACAGGAACAAGCAGCCTGTATTTATTCCGTTTCTTGTGTTTGCCCTGCTGGCCTGAATACTAAGCAGGTTATTCCACGGGGGGGAAATGGAGATCTCTCACCAAATTCTGTGAGAAATTCAGCTGCTTTAAGGCTGCCTGGAATGTAAACATGTGGCCTGTCCCCCAAAGTCCACTTTGAACAAGAACCACCTCACCTGACTGCTTTCTAAGGTGGAAAAATGAATTAATCTAACTTCAGTCTGCTGTTATGTGCTGAAACATTCACATACTTTCTTTGTTTAAACACAAAGCAGTCAAACAGCATTTGTTTCATGATGGACAGACGAGGAACTTAAGGTGTCTCTTTACTCTATTAGTTTAGTTAATAAGATTTCACCTTCCACCTGAGTTAATTTAAAACTGCCACTATATCTGCTGCACAGAATAAAGAAGCTGGTCTCTGAAAGATGTTTGGAGGTTTGTCTTTGCAGAGATAAGTTGCATAAGCACTCAGGAATGTGAGATAACAGAGTTAACCTAACAGAGGACAGGAGTAACACACCGAGCCCTTCAACACATTTCTCATCTGAATGATTTCCACTATTTACTCAAATATAAAAGCATTAAAGGGACTTCGGCAGAGTGCCAGTCTAAAATGTTTTAACTTTCTATTATTGCTTTATTTCTCCCCAGTCTTTAAAACACTTTAATGATAGTTATGGTGAATATTGTTGTTGTTGTTTTTTGTTTTGTTTTTAAAGGCCACACAAATGCCACACAAAGCAGTTTTAACCAGTGGTCATAAATGTGGACTTTTTTTGACTGGAATTTGGTAAGAGGGAAAAAATACTGCTCAGTTAAAGCCATTGAAAATCTTCCTGTAGTGAAGAAATAAACAATACTCTTTGATAGACACTATGTACATTTTTTTTTTTTTTGTTTCACATCATCAGTCTTTTGGCATTTTTGACCTTAAAGTTACTTCGCTTTTTGTTTTTAGCTGATGTGTTTGATTATGGTTAAGGTTTAAAGTTGAAATTCCTTTCTGTCTCATATGAACTTAAATTTTTTTAAATAATAACGAAGATCCAGGAAAAGAATGTGATTTTGGCCTTTTTTGTTTGTTTTTACGAATTTCTCTCAGTTTGGACAAAAATGCCTCTGCAGAGTTCAGATGTCAGGTTTGTTCAAAAACATTCAGCCTCCTCCCCCAAAAATCTACAAATCTGACACCCAACAGTTTTAAACTATTTCAATCAGTTTGGTCTTAAATCTGCACTTTTTTTGACTGGGGTTTGGTATGAGAGAGACTGTATACCTGTTTGTTTTAGTGCTGAATTTATTTATTTACTTAGAGGTGATGAGTCAATCTCGTGTTTTACAGTCAGCTGATTATTTAGTGAAACATAAATCTGTCTGATCTGTCTTTATGAGTAATATTGTCTTAAAGATAAAGCTTTATTTACCGGCTCACTTGAACGTAAAAAACGCTGAAATGTTGAGAAATACAACTTTCTCTTGTTGAGTTTCTGGTTAAATGTTTTCAGACTTCATTCAGGCTCTAAAGTATTTTCGGATCAACTTTTTTTGAGTGGAGCCTGGTGTGCAAGCCTCCTGTCAGATTTTTCTTCTTCACTGGTTTTTCTCCTGAACTTCCAGGACTTTGACACTGTGGTGTGAGCAGTTGCGCCCTGTAGACTTTGTCCATGTCTCAGCTGTGGGCCTGAAGGTCGGATTTATCCAATGACTTGCCAGTCCTCAGAGTCCACGGAAACCATCGAGAGTGACAGACGAGCCGACAACAATACCGGCGCTGTGGAATCTGACGAGAGCCGCATTGCCGCTGCCATGAAGGAGCTCAGAAACACGGGTAGGAAAGATTTACGCCTCCACAGTCTCCATCCAGAGGAGAACAGCTGGAAACCAAAGCCCAGCAGGTGGAGTTTCCATCCTCTTGTTCTTTTTTTTTATTTTGGCAGATTTAGTGGGGGGCACATCCAAAACTAAAAAGGCTCACCTTAGTGCATCAAATAGTCCTGTTCAGGAGGCTGAAAAATCACAAACACAGCAGATTTTTCTTTAAAGCATGATGGTTAACAGCTCCAGAGACGTTGCAGCGAGTCTTCAGGTACCCAGCCGCCACAAATCAGCTGATTGATTTCATTCTCAGCTCATAACATGAGCGGCACTGCCGTCTCTAAAGGTCTCCTTGGCTGGTTTGGGCCGTTTCGCACCACAGCTGCTGCATTCAGTGACAGACAGGGGAACAGTGAAAGGTGTGCACTGTATGTTGTTTCACACACCTGAAAGAATCAGTGTGGGTCTAGGTGGCGCCATTACTCTCCACCAGGCTCCACCAGACAGATTCACAAAAACATTTTACTGTGAAACAAACGGGAGCTGCTCTTTTGCAGCCATCCTGATTGGTTGGTTAGTTTGGTCATTTTGTGGTTTTAACCTGTTAAGTTCCCATTAATAGCTAGTATAAAGGTGCGGTGAGCAACAGTGACGTCACATGTTGGTTTCTGAAGTCCTGTTTCCAACCAAGACTTTGAGTAATTATTTATTGTTGGAACAGCAAGGGAGACTGGGGGCGTGGTTTCAGATTAAGATATGGTCTCAGCACGACAGTGGGGGGGGGTTGGTGATCTCCAAACACTGACACATACAGACAGCTCGGTCACTGGGTGCTACCCCTGAGCAGGCTTCCAAAAGTTGGCTAATCAGAACAAACTGAGCTTTTAATGAGACAGGTTAAAACGGGTGGTTTCAGAGAGAGGATGAGCTGGGATAAAGGGTTATTCTGAAGTTCATCTTTTGCTTACTGTCAGGTTGGTACTGGGGCAGTCTGACGGCTAATGAAGCCAAAGAGATCCTGCAGGACACCTCCGAAGGCACCTTCCTGCTGCGGGACAGCTCTCAGAGAGATTACCTCTTCACCATCTCCGCCATGACGTCAGCAGGTCCCACCAACCTGCGGATCGAGTTCAAACACGGCAAGTTCAAGCTGGACTCGGTGGTCCTGGTGAAGCCCAAGCTGAAGCAGTTCAAGAGTGTGGTCCACCTGGTCGAGTACTACGTCCAGCTGTCCAGGAGCAGCGACAAGGCGGCGTCGGCATCAAATTCTCGGGTCTCTCCGGTGCCGCCTAATGGCACAGTGCAGCTGCTACTCACCAAACCCGTGTACACCTCCACGCCATCCCTGCAGCACCTCTGTCGCATCACCATCAACCAAAGGACACGGCAGGTTCAGGATTTGCCGCTGCCCAACAGACTAAAGGACTACCTGACGGAATACGCCTACAATGTGTAAGGACTGATGTCATCTTACCACTGACTGATCCCATCGTGTGCTGCTCTACAGGGTCACGCAATAAGCTGCAGTGTCGATGTGCTCTGAGTCTGCAGCCAATCACACCGGAGTCAGAGGGGAAAGGTCTGATGGAAACGCCATGTCACATGACCCCTCCTGACCACAGCTACCTCTCTGCTCTGTGGTGACTTGACACCTCGTCGTCCCCTCACCTTTACCAGATCATCACTTTTCAGAACGTCCATTTTCCCCTGAATCCGTATGCTGATTTTTAAAATGGACCAGATAAATTTGAAGTATCTTAAGGTATTAATGTTTACAGTGGTTACTGATGTGGTCACTGATGTTACATGGTTCTATGAAACGTCATATTACAAATACCATTATTTAAAAAGCTTTGTTATTAATTTTGCTTGTTGACACTTTGAGTGATGCAGAGGGGGAAAGTGGTGCTATCGGGCTGCCCCCAAGTTAATTTTATAAATAAAAACAAGAATATTTTATTTACCTTCATGAAAACAATAAAATTATTTTAAATTTCAGGTTTGCTCTGCTGATGAATCACAGATTTGCACAGGTTTGGAAAACATTCCCTTTAAATTACAGCTGCAACTAAAGATTGGTAGTTGACTAATCTGTCAATTTTTCTTCAATTAGTCAACGATTATTTCAGTAACTCTTGTCCCTGTGGGCAAACCTCCTGTTCTAGGCTCCAGGACCTCACCTTCTCTGGTCTGCCCACCTGTGACTGTCACCCTGTTGTCTCATTCCACAGCAAATTCAAATAATTACCCAGGAAACGTGTGAATTTGAAAATAATCCAATGTATCTCTAGCATTACTCAATAGCACGGTCAGAATAAAAGTGAAGTCAATAAAATATCAAGAAACTTAAATTAAAGTGCTACTTTAAACAGAAAAGTGTCCATAAGCTCAAATAAAGCTTTGAATTAAAAAAAAAAAAATTATATTTTTGTTCAGGTTCAAAATAACAAGTTTCCGAAGTTTACAGATGATTCAGTTCATGAATTCACAACTGCAGTAGACATGCTCTGGAGGAAAGCTCACTCTTGTCTTTGAGATCCCAGCTGCTGATAAACATGCTGAAGATGCTCTCTCTCATGATTTCAGCAATTTGAGAGGTGCATCAGCCTCTTTTCAGAAATGTACTGGTTTGCTATTGGATTTCAGTCATTGGCTAACAAAACTGAAATGCTTAGCAAGCATCCTGAGGTTTCTAACAGGTAAGCTAAAATAAACATTACTGTACGAACATGAACAAGGTATCAATGTGACGCACTGACTTAGCTCTCAATAACGGACTCATCAGAGCTGATGTAACAGCTCTAGGGTGGCAGCGTTTGAAATGCTCATGCACTGCAGTCGTGGAAGGAAAGCTCAGTTTAGCACGGTCTGGTTTAACTGTTTAATTTTTGTAAAATACTTTCACTTTTTTTTTAAATTTAATCTCCCTTTCAGTTTACTTCTGTCATCCACTTTTGCCGTTCACACAATGTTCTTCTTCGTTAGTAGTGAGTGCAGTCTTGCCAGGTGATAGAGGCGATGCTACCCCCTGAGCTTCCTGTAGTGTATTGCTATTACAAAAGTGCATTCATGTGGTTTTTCTATAGGATGCATCTTAGTCAACATGATCAATTATAACAACGAATTGTAGCAGGCCTACTTAAAATGACTTTTTTTTTTTTTTTTGAATGGAGTTTGGTGTCAGAAGAACGTAAACAGCAAATTGTGGGTTCATGGGTTACTAGCTTTTCTCTTTATTTCAAATCTAAAGTAAACAGTGGGTGTCCAGAAGCTGGCCAATCAGAAAGTATGCTTTTAAAAGACGAGGACTGAAATGACTTAACTAAACAAAATAAATAACTTTAAACTTTTAATTTGTTTTTATTTCTTTATGTTTTCTTTGCTTTTTTTTTTTTTCTTTGTATGACTTTACTTAAAGTAAATAAGCTTTGAAAATATGGAGGGAAATACAAAAGCAAAAAAGAACAGAAACAAAACTAAAATATAAATATTTTCATTTAAAATATTTATAAAAAAATTCAAAAATTGAAAAAATTGTAAATAAAACTAATAGAGGTGTTAATACAAAATGAGACAAATACTGAAATATGTCCTATCTTATAACGTCATTATTTTGTGTTTTTAATAATTTCGTGCAGAGTTTTGGCCATGTTGGTCCTCCATATGTAACCTCTTTCAACCTGGTCACAGTAATTTAAGTGTTGAAACATGAATATTAATCGATTATTGATTAACCTTTTTTCACATTTTTAAATGTTTATTATTGATCAGTTAGTAATTATTGTTCCCATTAAGTTATTAATTATTTGATCAGTGGAAAAAAAGAAAAAAATATTTTAGACCAATTAGCGGTTCCAGATTGATTTTCTAATTGATCTTTTGATTGATTATTCGGCCTCTTCATGTTGGAAAGTTTCTGCGAGGATTTCTGTGGAAATAATTAACAGAAGGAAAACAAAAATCAGGAAATAGAATAATTTTCCATTTTTCTCCACCAGTCAGAGCTTGTCAGTCCCACCTGTAAACACAAGTAAACAGAGCCTTCTGATTGGCCGACAGACAGCCTGTGACAGTGAACGCTGGTGAGGCGGAGAGTCGAGGTGTCCTCGTTCAGAATCAAAACAAGCTCCTCAGACTTTGTACCTGCATGTAGTAAATACTCAGTTTTCTTAAACTGTGATTGGCTCAGAGCTGTAAAGGTGCAGGACCTGTTTTTTCTGTAGCAAGGAGATGGAAAGGCACACTTTCAAAGCTCAATTCATCAAATAACCTCAGTCTGCAGCAATGAACCAGCTTCAGGCTGTGTGAAGACCTTCCAACCAAACTCAATTTAAATATCCTACGTTTTTATTACCAGTATCATGGTCTCCTAAATTCAGCACAGACACTGAGACCTGGTTAAAAAATATGTTTATATCTTTATTTTATTTTACCAGGAAGTCTCACTGACACCGTATCTCTAGCTTCGAGCCCTTACTCAGGAAGGAACCTTTAACTACAATTCAGCCAAACTCAATTCAAAAATCTAAATACATCCTGCTGGTGTTAGTAATTAGTCCCGATAAATTCAGCACCATCTTTGTTGTTGTCGTCATCATAATCATCAGGGTTTTTCCTGCTTACAAAAAGTTCTTGTTTTACCCCCAATGTAAAAGAAAAATCCCCAGAAATGTGGTGCAAGTGTGTGATTTGGATTAAATGGTCTTAGTCTCAAATATGTCTCCAAACAAAACAAAACCCGCTGAACCACCACATTTCACAAACATGTTTAACAAACCCTGACCAAGCCTCATTAAAAAGCTTTTGTTTTTAGGATTCATATTCACCCACCAGTGTTGATGGTTAATGCTGAGTCTCTGGAGCACATTTAACCAAACTTCATTCAAAAATTGCATGTTTTTTGGGGGGGCCTGTGGAATCTTGTGGTTGCCTCATTAATCCAACAGACATGCAAGCACTTAATTTAATGAAAAAAAAACATTTAGTCATGGATTCAACCTGTTTGTTACCGTAGAAATGAAGGTTACACAAGTGACCATGTTATGTTTTTGTCACGTTGTCCCTGATCGGGTACAGGGCGTCGACGCTGCATGCTCACGCTCTGTCAACTTTCTTTAAAATCATTTTCAAACATCCAATCACGCTCAGCATCAGCCAAGAAGAAGGGGCAGAGCTGTTTGGTCATGTAGCTGCTCAGGTAAACAGGGTGTGTCCTGTGATGTGTGTATAAGGAGGGCCAATCAGGGTGTTTGTTTGTGCTTCAGCCTTGATATCTGACCAGTTCCATGATGAAGATGACAAAGAGCAGCTGAATTAAGCATGGATGCACCAAGCAGGCAGGGCGTGTGCGCGTTCTTGTACATATTGCAGCCCCTGTGATCTGATGAAGTATATAATTAATCGTGTCTGTATTTCTGGTATGTTTCTGAAGCATGTAAATGATGAACTGATCAGCTCCTACCAGGAGATCAATAAATTTTATATGGTGCCTCATCAATAATGTCTCACTGCTGCTTATACTTCATGCTGTTATTGATTCACACCCACAGGACAAAACTATGGAAGCCCAGGTATGTGTGTAATAAATGGTTGGGTTTTTTTTTATCATTTATTGAAAGGAAAAAGCTGAATATCTTCATTAATAATCAGATTTTTTTTTTTAATAAAAACATAATACAATCATAGATGGTTCATTTTTTTAAACATCATGTTTATGTTTTGGAAGGACATTAAATCCAGAAACAGGATTAAGTTAAAAACATATTACATACATATTTGCAGATCTATCAGTAGAACCTCATGTCTGACTGGAAATTAAATCAGTAAAAAAAAAAAAAATCTCAGCGATGACATTAAACACGTGAAGAATAGACACAAAACTTTGACGTGTGCGAAAAAGGTTTTTAATTTCAGTTAATTCCAGTTTAAATCCCCATCACTTTTAATTTTAAAGAAGAATAACATGTTTTTTCATGTTGGTTGCCTGTACGAAGCTTGTCCTTCAGTCAGAAAAACGGAAATGAAAGCACAAATAAACATATGAATCACATATTATCAATAACAATGTCAAAAACAGATTCAGTTAACTGTAAATTGGTCTTTGAAAATAAAAGCTTGTAATAAAGGACAATGTGACACGAGGTTTTGTGAACTCCATGGAAAATCTTTCAGTTTGGGGAATTTTATTTTGAATTCCTAAATGTAAGTATCTGATATATAACAAATATATTAACTTCTTTGGTCAGATTGTGGCTTTTTAATGAATTCGGCAGATATTTTATGAACGTTATTTTCTTTTTTTATTAATAAAAAATATCTTGTATCTATAAAATTACCCTTGGTTTTTAGCTAATGCTGTGTGTTAGGTAACGTTGCTCGATGCTATGGTACGCTGAACCTAATTCAATACTTTGTTTTTGAGGTTTCCTCGTGGATTTATTAATGAAGAATATTTATCAGTAAAGTGGAACGCTCTGCGAGGCTTCTTACCGAACTTCGGCGTACATTTACGTCACCAGAAATCATCTTATCAGAACCAATCTGCATAAAATCTGTTTTCCCTCAAAGTTAATTTTATCCGGGGTATAAACGCACGCCGAATTTAAGATCAATGACTAACCAATCCTTCCACGCAAATAGACCCCATATTAACCACCAATCTAAGCAAATTTTAGATTGTATTACCATAAAAAAATGTGAACGCAACGTGATTAGCAAAGACTTTGGTTCCGCCTGCTTGTTTCCACCCGAGCACAAAAACAGAGCAGTTGAAAGGTAGTTGTACAGCTGACACAAAGGACTAGTTTAATGATGTGGAACTGCTTATTTTTATGAGCTTCGGTGAAATGGACCCGGTGCACAGAGCCGTCCTCCGAAAACACCGGCTGGAGCTGTCCGGCCAGCTTCTGGTAAGCGAAACCATCGTTCCGTTTCTGTACCAGGAGGAGATTTTAACGGACGCGCAGGTGGAGGACATCGAGTCCCGATCCACGGAGAGACAGAAGACCCTCCGGCTCCTGGACCTCCTGCCGAGCCGCGGGCCCCGGGCCTTCCAATCCTTCCTGCGGTCCCTGCAGGATTTCAATTGGGTCCGGGACCGACTGCTGCAGGAGCTCCAGACCCCACCTGAACCCGGACCCAAAGGTAAAACCAATCAGGGTGCGGAGGAATCATACCTCTCTACATAAACCCGGAAGTCTTGTTGGCAGAAACATGAGGCACAGGTACTTTAGCCAGACCAGATCCAGGACACAGATCAGCCTCTGGGTCCTTTGTTTTAGGATCAGATGAGGGTCAGAGGTCACTGATGTTTGTCTGAGGAGACTACATCCAGTGTGACCAGGTCCAAATGTAAGACCTCTTCTCTTGGACCTCTGTAACGTGGACTACATCAAAGACTCTGACCACTGTGAGTGGGTCACATTTAGTTCAACCAAACCTTATGGAAGTATTGTCTGATTTGAGGACTGAACCATGAAATAATTTCCAGAAAATTCTAATTTTTGAAAATCGACTGTTTATTGAACCATGTGACAAATTTATTTAAAACATTAATTACATTTCAGTTTTCTTATATGACTTTTAATTTGTATCACATTTGCTGCATTTGGCTTTTTTAATTGCTTAAAAATGGATAGTGCCATTTATTTTTAGGGGGGAAATCACACTGATGATTTACTGGGGCGATTGTGGCTCAAGAGTTGGGAGTTCGCCTTGTAATCGGAAGGTTGCCTGTTCGAGCCCCGGCTTGGATAGTCTCGGTCGCTGTGCCCTTGGGCAAGACACTTCACCCGTTGCCTACTGGTGGTGGTCAGAGGGCCCGGTGGCGCCAGTGTTCGGCAGCCTCGCCTCTGTCAGTGCGCCCCAGGGTGGCTGTGGCTACACTGTAGCTTGCCATCACCAGTGTGTGAATGTGTGTGTGAATGGGTGGATGACTGGATATGTAAAGCGCTTTGGAGCCCTTAGGGACTAGTAAAGCGTTATACAAATGCAGGCCATTTACCATTTACAAGTCTAAAAACCCCACAAAAAATGTATGTAGCAAATATGATACACTATTTAACATTTATCAAAATCAGAAGTGTTCGGCAGAACAAATTCCCCACTTAGAAAAATGGGAGGAGACTGATCTGCTCCAAGGAGGTTTGGGATTATGCAGAATCAGCATCATGTGAATGTGATCCCAAACATCTGGCTGGGAAGCTGCTGCCAGGTTCCTGGAAACCAAGAGGGAGGTAATAAAAGGAGGAGGTGGACGAGGGAGGCCTGGGCAGGAAAACAAACTCTTCCTCCTCCTCTGAGTGGTGGGTTTTCAGCCTCTCAAAATCCCCTTGTTTTATTTTTGTCTGAGTTTAGTTTCCCAGAATTTTCCTGCTGCAGCCGTTCTTGGAGTCCCTGATTTTGATTGTTTTTTCCAGGAAAGTCCCACGTCGTGCTGACAAAGTATTGATGCAGAATCCTGACCGTCTAATCCTGTCATCTCTGTCCTAATCTGAACTAAAATGTAAAGACTCAGACTTTTTAGTGTTAAATGTAACTTTCTCTCTGTTTGCTCAATCCTCAAATCCAAATCTTAGATTTGTATAGTTCACACTAATCTCATAACTTGGATTCATAAAATTCACAACTTTGTCACTTTTAATCCCGAAATTGTAAACTTCAGACACACAAGGTTGGAATTTTAAATTTGTTTTGACTTTAATTTGAAAATGTGGATTTTTATTTATAAAATGAATCCAAATGAATCGTGCAGGACTTCCTGTAGGTTGAAGTCATCCCGTGAGCTGGAAGTCTGAACACGGAGCATTGGTCTTAACGAGTCTCCTGACTTTGATTAAAGCCCGAGAGGAAGACTGTCCTCTTCCTTCAGTCTAACCTGAAGCACATCTTCATCACGGGACTGTGGATGCTTTCAGTTTAAAGTTAATGAAACAAATAATCTGCAGCTTCCATCAGATGCTGAGTAAAAACCAACAGCAGTCATTTATTAATACAATAATGTGATCAACAGTTATCCACCTAACCCAACGTTTGTGGATTTGATACTCCATCATTGTCACAGCTGACGGTAAACTGTGTTTTGGACAAAATGAAGCTCTTTCAGTGATTAATGAAGTGATCAGACAGACAGACGGATGCCAGCAGATGTTCTATTTTTGATCTGTAGGCGTCTGAGTCGTCTCACTACCCCTCAGACGGTCAGAGTTTGGCCTTCACTAGTTACCTGGTGTGGGGTTGGTCTGATCAGCGGCAGCAGAGAAGCCCTCTCACACCTGCAGAGCACTCTTCCATGGCATGCATTTTTAATCAACTTTGAGTTCAAATTTCTAACAATAACATGAACAATAACACTTCTTTGAAAAAAAGTTTCTTTGACATTCAGTTTAAAACTTTTTTTAGACTTCTCCCGAAAACCAAAACTGTCACCAAAAAAAAAAAAAAATCATGTTTAACCTCAGAATATGTACTGACAAAAAACAAAAACACTTTTCAATGTAATCTTAATTCGTTGATTTTGGACTTAATAATGACTTATTTTCGATATAATTATTTCTTGTACACATCAACATATATATTCAGTTTTGTTGTTTTATAGGGAAAATTTAGATGTATCAAAAACTCAAAACTGTAAATGAACTAATACAATGAATTTATTTTCTAAATAACACAAAATATGACTTATTTTTATTTGCTTAGACAAAGACTTTATTCGGGTTTAACTGAAGTTTTTTTTTTTAAATAGAATTTCTAATAATTACTTTTCAATTTATTCTTAGAGTAAATGTTTATTTTAATTTTAAAATTCTGAAATTCTCTTTAAACTAATTATTGAATTTGGAGTTTGTCATTCTGAAATATCACAAATTCAGACTTATTTCAAATCTGGACTAAATTTTCACATTTCAAGAAGAAAAAAAAGCAGACTTTGATCGACTGATTTATATTTGCCCTCTTCAGGTTTATTTCATAATATCAAATTCATCTAACACATTTCCAGTTTAAATTGTTTTAAATCTGAACATTGCTTTGGTTTGTAAACATCTTATTTTAAATGTTATCTCCAAATGTTTGAATGTTTGGTTTGTATTGTCAGGATTGTGATGTTTTCAACTTAACACCCTCATAAGGACAAACAGAAGTGAATGGCTGTTTGGATTGGGCAACTCCGAGCCCGTTGGTGCTCTGCAGGGTGCCGTTTGTTTGTAACCTCAGCTGGTTGAGCAATTCGAACTTTCCGGGGGTTGAACAAACAGTGAAGCGTGGTTACTGTGACCTCACAGGAAAACATGACGCCAACAGCTCATAGTATTTTTTCTGTTGTTGTTGATGTTGCCGTCCAATGAATGAAGACCAAACGGCACAGCCCTCCCACCACCGCCTGCCTACGTTAAAATACTGAGAACTGAAGTTACAGCAAAAACCAGTGACAGCAGAACAAATAAAGTTTATTCAAACGGCCAAAACACAAACAAGTGTAGAATGTTTTTGCCTTTTTCTGCTTCAAATGCTGACATCACTGAATCCATGCACGGCAGGCGTGAGCCCACCAAAATCTATTTAAAAAAAACTGTAATTTACATGACCTTTAAAATCCAAGCTTGTTTGCTGCTGCTGTAACCTCCTAGGACCTGGCGTCCACATCACATTTTGGGTTGTCTAGACCAAAATACAAAATTTTGCTCTACAAGGGCCTGATATCCACTTACGAGGACATTATACTACCTCGGTTCTATCAAAAATCTAAACGAATATCCTCATATGTGGCTCTAATTTTTCTCAGAAACAAAAATTAGGTAAAAAAAAAAAAAAATCAAAAATCTGGTAATTCTTTGTTTTTACATTCATCGGGTCCCGATCAGCCCAAGCATCAAAGAGAAATTAAAATCCACATTTTGAAATAAAAATGACAAAAACTGTGAAATAGAAATAAAAGTCAGGATTAAATCCAGAATCTGAAATTAGAACTGAGGTTCTAGTTCTAAGAGATGATAATGACATTATCATAATAAAAAAAGGTAAACAATGATTTTTTTTATATAGGTGAAAGTTTATTTCCTTTGACCTTCCTGTTCTCCGTCTGTCTGCAGACGCCTGTCGGCTCCAAGAATCGGTTCTACAGCGGGTTCCCTCAGATCGAGAGTTGTCCCAGCTGGCGTTGCGGCTCGGTGCCGAGTGGGAATCGGTGCTATTGGATCTGGGTCTGTCGGCAGAGGTGCTGTTTCGATGCCGGTCCGATCACAGCCTCAGTTCTCAGGCGGCGGCGCTCGCTGGGCTGGTGCGGTGGAGGCGGGCTGAAGGGAAGCGAGCGACAGTGGAGAGGCTACTGCAGAGTCTGCAGAGCGCTGGCATCCATTCAGCGGTCCTGGAGGACGTTCTGAACGTTTCTTCGTAATGCAGAGAGACGCATTTCAAATGAAGAAAAAGACTGAAATCTGAAATATGATATTAGGGAAAAATATACATTTTTACACTTATGTTCAAGTTTTGAAGTGTTTTCAGGATATAAATCAGAAAAATCTAATTTAGAACAAACTGAAGCAGCCAAAGACTAAAATGTGCCTTTATTGCTTGTGTCTGTGGGGTTTTAAACTTTTTACATAAAACTGATGTGTGATGCTAGAATCCTTTTATTAAACTTTATATCCAGAGAACACATCTTTAGATGAATGCTTTGTAGAAAGTCAACAATATGAAACAAAAAGAGTAAATTTGTGGCATAAATATCAACTCATGACAGTAAAATCCTGTTGAAGCAACATAACCTGTCGAAGGTTTGGGATTAAAGTTCAGTCTGAGATTAGATTATGTTTGAAGATAAAAAGTCTGGATTCTGAGAGACTTCATTTCAAATGTTGAAGCAGAAAGTCTGACAGAAAGAGCAGAAATGCAAAGAGATTTAAATCCTGAGTTTGTTCTGAAGTGTGTAAAGTGACAGGATGACGTTTCTTCATGCAGCTGAATCATCAGCATACAGGAGCATCCTCACCTGCTCTGCTTCATGCTTCACTCATTGTTACAGAGGCCCAGGATCAGAGACAGAAGGATTACTGTGAAATGTGAGTCATGCTGAGCTGGTCTGTCAGCTGGAAGTGAACAGAATAAGTTACTGTGATGAAGCAATGCACTATCCCTTTAAATCCTGATCAAATAAAGTTGGACTGAACTTTTTCCTGAGAAATTAAATCAAATGTTTCCTGTAAAAACTGTGTGTGCAGTGTTTGTGTTTCTTCCTCCACCACCACCTCCTTCCTGGAAGACGACCCAGATTTGTTTCAAGAAAACCAAATATTTTAGTCCGAGGAAAACCTTCAGAGAGCCCTTTGTGCCTCCAAACACAGGCGCGTGCACACACACAGTAACACACTCTTTAATACACACATGTAATAAAATAGTGTGACTCAGCCACACACACTAACACAGTAATACACTCTAAAAGGCGTCTAATAAAACATTGTGACACACACAGGAAGCTGTTCATTAATTCCTCAACAGCCTGCAGAGGGACGGCTTTCTGAGTTTTTAAGGTGGACTGAAGAGTTGAACTTTGTTTCCACAGTGACCATCTAAAAAAAGTGGTTGAAACCACGAAAAGTTCACATTTCTTCAGTTACTGAATTTGCTTTCTCTAACAGTTTTTAAAAGACTTTAAAAAGTGAAACCAGATCCCGGGTTAACCTTTAACCTTTGAACTGGTGGTTCTGAGGAATGTTTACATGGGTTTAAGCTCAGTATTTTCACCAAGCAGTGGAAATTTTCAGATTGAAAACTTTAATTAAAGTTAAAATGTTTCAAATGCGTGTGAGAGTTAATAGTTAAACATCTCACAACAAAATCATATATTTGTAGGATTTTCAGAAAAATACATAAGAAATCTAGGAAATAAAGTCAGAATTCTAGGTGTCTGAATAGAATAGAATAGAATAGAATAGAATAGAATAGAATAGAATAGCCCTTTATTCTAGATAGTGGCTGCACAGGTTCATCATCATCTCACTGAAAATAACTTGTACGAACAGTTTCAGTCCGGCTTCCGTTCATGTCACAGTACAGAAACAGCTCTAGTAAAAATCACCAATGATCTTCTGCTTGCAGCTGACTCAGGACTTATCTCCATCCTCATTCTCCTTGACATCATAGCAGCTTTTGATACTATCTCCCACCACATCCTCCTTCCCAGATTAGCATCTGTTGGCATCAGTGGTACAGTATTCGCCTGGTTTACCTCTTATCTCTCTGGCCGCTCACAGTTTGTTCAATTACTCCCTCACAGATCAGTATCTACTCCAGTTAATTCCGGTGTACCCCAAGGCTCTGTCCTGGGTCCTTTACTTTTTATCATCTATCTCCTACCCCTAGGTAATATTTTTAGGAAGCATAACATCCAGTCTCACTGCTACGCAGATGACACCCAGCTCTACCTATCCTCCAAACCCACAGCTACTCACCCACCCACATCCATTTCTGACTGTTTAAGTGAAATCAAGGTCTGGTTTACTCACAACTTTCTTAAACTTAATGGCAATAAAACAGAATTCATTTTAATAGGCACCAGATCAAAACTGACTACAGTTCCAACCAGTCTTTCGGTATCCATTGATAACTCTGATGTCACACCCTCCCCTCAGGTTAAGAGTCTTGGTGTCATTCTCGATAGCACTCTGTCCTTCACAGCATATATAAATAATATCACTCAGTCTTCCTACTTTCATCTCCGTAATATTAACCGTCTTCCTCCCTCACTCACTCCAAACAGTACCGCCATACTTGTCAATGCTCTTGTCACATCTCGTTTAGATTACTGTAATTCTCTTCTCTATGGTCTACCTCACAAATCCCTCCATAAATTGTAGTTAGTTCAAAATACAGCTGCTCGTATTATTTCCAGAACTAGATCCACTGAACATATAACACCTGTTCTTAAACAGCTCCATTGGCTTCCAGTTCACCTCTGGGTCAATTTCAAGATCCTGCTTCTCACTTTCAAAGCGCTTCATAACTTTGCTCCTCCATATCTATCCGATCTTCTCCATACATACTTATCCCTTTGTACACTCCGCTCTTCTTCAGCTTCCCTTCTGTCTCTTCCACCTGCTCGCCTGACTAACATTGGACTCAGAGCCTTTAGTTGTTCTGCCCCGAGACTTTGGAATGCACTTCCACTTGTTCTCCGGACCACACACTGTCTCACCACTTTTAAATCACGTATCAAAACTCATCTATTTAGAATTGCATACACCTGATCTGTCTTAGTCCATTTTTACCTTGCTCAGTTTTTATACTTGTCTTTATACTTTTATGACTGTTTATGTCTAAATTTTGGGTACCGAACACCCAGGCAGGAGGAGGGCACACTCTCCACTGAGGAGCAGTAGAAGGCCAGCAGCAGCTTCTGGTCCTGATTATTCTTCCTCAGAACAGAGAAAGTGCAGCCACAGCCGGGCCTTCTTTACCAGGGCAATGGTGTTGTGGGTCCAGGTGATGTGAGTGCCCAGAAACCTAAAGGTGGAGACAGAGTCCACCCTTCTCCATTTATATTGAGAAAGCACCTGTCTGTGCCTCCTGAAGTCCATTATGAGTTCTTTTGTTTTAAAGATGTTCAGCTTCACTGTATTTATACTGTATGCTGTCTCATCTCCTCCAGAGATGAGCCCAACCACAGTGGTGTCATTGGCATTCTTGACGGTGACATTGGTTGGGTGGGTTGTGTTTAGTCATAGGTGTACAGGGTGTACAGTAGGGGTGCGGTGCTGAGTTGGAGGGTGAGGTGGAGGCTGAGTCAGACTGATTAAGGCCGGTTTGGTAGGAAGTCTTTAATCCAGGAGCAGATGGCACAGGGGATCTGAAGGTGAGGATGTCTGGGATTATGGTATTGAACACTGAGCTGTGGTCCACCAAGAGCATCCTCACTAGCTCTTCCTAGTCTCCAGATGGCTCAGCGCTCTGTGAAGGGTGATGGTGATGGCTTCTGCTGTGGACTGATTTGCTCTTGATGCAAACTGGTGGGGGTCAATGGAGGAGGTAGGCAGTCTCTGATGTGCTGAGACACTATCTGCACGAAACACTGCAGGACTACATATGTGAAGTCTGTAGTCATTGAGGCTGTGGTCATGTTTTCTGGATGTTTGCTGAATGTTTGTTGGATGTTTTCTAGATGTTTATCGGATGTGGTGACAGCAGATGAAGCAGCAGTCTGGTAATGTGTGGTTTCCACCAGCAGGGGGTGGAGCAGGCTCATGATGCATCTTCAGGTCGTGAAGGCAGACTTTCACCTGAAGCAGACAAAGCTTCCAGTTCCCGTTGCTGTTTCAGGATCATAATGACTGTTTGCAACTTTTGGAAAAAGAAGTTCTCCCTTTCAAAATAAAAATTATTTTCAGTCGCTTCAGCGGCATGGAGAAGGAAACAGCAGTGACACAAACAGCTGATCAAAGTCCAGTTGATCTGAAAGTAAGAGCTG